>NC_077227.1:567543933-567843933 GCF_027887165.1 Monodelphis domestica
TAAATCTGACCAGTAAATTCTTCTGTGTTAAGCTAATTAATTTATGATACCACCTTTATTTCTAGATTAAATATCACTTTTGACTTTATTTTATTATATTGTCTGAGATGTTTGTGGATGCCTAATTTCTGCCATATTGTTTTCTAGCTTTTACAGCAGTTTTTGTAAAATGGTGATTTCTTCTCCAAAAAGCTTGGATCATTGCGTTTATCAAATAATGGGTTACTATTATCATTAACTGTTGTGAGTTAATTATATAAACTACTCTCTTCCTTAGGTAATACAAGAATATTTTGATAATTGCCCCTTTATAATATAGTTTGAGATCTGTTTTCAATGGGCCGATCCAATCTCTCTATGAAAATAGAACATAATAGGAAGGTATTTCTGAATGTATTCTTTCTAACTTGCATTCAGATCTCTTACTTGATACTTTCAGTATAACCTCAGGAGAGGCACATAAACTTTCTGACTTCAATTTTTTTCCCCATCTTTGAAATGAAGGAGTTTTTACTAGAAGATATTTTAGCTTCCTTCCAATTAGGAGCTAATGCTGTCATTCTTTGTGTGATGCTTACGGCATAATAGAAATGTCCTAATCTTCCCTGTTCTGACTTCCCATGGTTTTTAAGAATTCATTTAAATAAGGAGTGACCTCCCATTGGTTCAAAGTCTCTTATTCTTCTTGCTTTTCTTCCTTCTGACTAAAAAAAGTGCCTCTATTATGCTCCTAAATGAATACTATTCTAATAAGCTCCTTGGACTCAATAAAAGCATATTTTCCCTTGCTGTTCTTTAGGCAGGTCCCAGGAATAAGTTCAATTGTCTTTAGTTACAAGCAATGTAGGAGAGGGCTGACTGAATTAATTGGAATATATATTGGGAGATATATTGGGATATATATATCCCAAACCTTTTCATTTCTCATTCTGAATCTTACCTTTGACAGCATAGGGAAATACCAAAAAAAGCACCATATACATCAGGTAGAGAGTCCTCATGGTCAGTGACAACCTAGAACCTTAGAATCATAGAAGACATGAAGGGAGGACAACCTAGCAGAAGATAGGATAAAATACAAATAAGACAAAAACAGACTAGGAAATACCCTATTTACCTTGGTTCAGCTAATAACACCTCTTTTTTTAAAACCCTTACCTTCTGTGTTGGAGTCAATACTGTGTATTGGCACCAAGGCAGAAGAGGTAAGGGCTAAGAAATGGGGGTCAAGTGACTTGCCCAGGGTCACATACTGGGAAGTATCTGAGGGCAGATTTGAACCTAGGACCTTACATTTCTAAGTCTGGCTTTCAATCCACTGAGCTACACAGCTGCCCCTAAATAATGTCACCTCTTAAATGTCTGAAACTGTCTAAACCCAGGTCTTCATGGCTTCAGTGTGGCCCCTCTAACAACACTGCCTCTCCTCCATACAAAATTGTTAAATCTCCTGAATATATTTTATCATATAGATATTTCATCTCTTCAAATTACAAAAAAATTACACCCAAGATTTATTTTTTACTTAGAAAACCAAGTTTCCAAATAGATTTTCCTTTATTTGAACTAGCATAACATCTTCCATTTATTTTAACTTCTCCCCCTTTTTATACACTCATTCTTCCATATTACAGACTCTGGATGTACTGTTCTTTCATGTTTGTTTTTGCTAATGTATGCAGCTTTGTTTCTTTGGGGTTTTTTGACTCTTTTGACTCTGACAGAAACCAGAAGCTTTGTATTATCTTGGACAATGATAAAAACAATGGCCACCCCCTAACCAACATTGCAACATATTTTGGATATCCTCCAACTCTATGGAAAGGATCACATGAATATTTCAGAATTTTTGTTTATAGTCACAGAAAACTTATGGTATATTATGATACAGAATTGAGAGAATTTAGCCCTAAACATTGCATTCAATAATTTGATTTTTTAACTTTAAAAATTTTATGGAGGAAATAGATAGCAAGACCATATTAGTGGGGAACCTCCATTCCCCTCCAGAACTAGATAAATTTAACAAAAAATAAATAAATAAGACCAAATGGAAGTGAATGAAATGTTAGGAAAATTAGAATGAATAGAAATATGAAGAAAATTGAACAGAGATAAAAAAGAATATACCTTCTTCTCAGAAATACATGATACAAGCACAAAATCAACCATATACTAGTTTATAACAACAATTCAAACAAATGCAGAAAAGCAAAAATAATAAATGCAACTTTTTCAGGTTGTAATGTAATAAAAAATTATAATAAACAAAGGTGTATGGAAAGGCAAATTTAAAATTAATGGGAAATGAAAAAATCTAATTTTATAAAACTAGTTGGGTCAAAACAGAAATCATAGGAAGAATTAGAGACTTCATTAAAGAGAATGACACTGAGGACACTACATATAAAAATCTATGGGATACAGTCAAAACAGTATTCAGAGGAAAATTTATATCACTGAGTCCCTATATGAACAAAATGGAGAGAGTAGAGATCAATTAATGCAGTTTAGAACTTAAAAAATTAGAAAAAGAACAAATGAAAAATCCCCAGATAAAAGTAAATTGTAAATCCTAAAAATTAAAGGAGAAAATAAAAGTAAAAGAACTATGGAAATATTAAATAAGACTATAATGTGGTTCATGCTTTGAAAAAACAAATGAAATAAATAAAGTACTGGTTAATCTGATAAAAAAGAAAGAAGAGAAAAACATTAGCCATATCAAAGAGGAAAAGGGTGATTTTATCTCTAATAAAGAGGAAATTAAGTATTCATTAAGAACCCCTTTGGACAATTATATGGCAATAAATATAATAATCTAGGGGAAATCGGTGAATATTTATAAAAAAAATAAATTGCCTAGATTAACAAAAGAGGAAATAGAATGCTTAAATCATCCCATCTTAGAGAAAGAAATTAAACAAGTCACCAAGGAACTTCCTAGGATAAAATTCCCATGGACAGATGAATTACAAGTGAATTCTATTAAACATCTAAAGAATAACTAATAACAACACTACACAAAGTATTTCACAAAATAAGCAAAGAAGGAATCTTAACAAATTCTTTTTAGGACACAAATATTTTACTGTTTCCAAATCCAGGCAGGACAAAAATAGAGAAAGAAAAATACAGAATAATTTCTTAATGAACATAAAAGCAAAAATCTTAAATAAAATGCTAAGAAAAAGACTACAGCAAATTATCACAAAAATTATCCACTATGACCAGGTTGTATTTATACCAAGAATGCAAGGATGGTTTAATAATAGGAAAACTATCCATGTAATTAACTATATCAATAATCAAATCACCACTAATCACACAATTATGACAATAGATGCAGAAAAAACCTTAGACAAAATACAACACATATTTATAATAAAAAATACTAAAAAGGATAGGAATAAAAGGGGCTTTCCTCAAAAAAAAATATGTAGTACCTATCTAACACCACTAGAAAGTACCACCTACAATGGGAACAATTCAGAAGCCTTCCCAATGAGATCAGGCATGAAGCAAGGATGCCTATAATCACCTCTATTATTTAACATTGAACTAGGAAGCCTATTGGTAGCAATTAGAGGAAAAAAGAAATTGAATATTTAGGAATCTCTCTACCATGACAAACAGGAATTATATGAGCACAAAGAAAAAGCACTTGTCACACAATTAAAATTGTATCTAAATAATTGGAAAAGCATTAATTGCACATGAATAGAAAGAACTAATAAAATAAAAATGATAACTCTACACAAATTATTTAAATTATTCAGTGCCATACTTATCAAACTACCAAAAATTTCTTTCAAGAGAATTAGAAAAACTTATAAAAGTTCATCAGGAACAACAAATGATGAAAAATATCAAGGGAAATAATGAAAAAAAAATGTGAAGGCTTGGGATCTAATAGTACCAGGTATTAAATTGTACTATAAAGCAGTGGTAATCAAAATAATATGGTACTGGCTAAGAGACAAAAGAGTGAATCAATAGAATACACTAGTCGTAAATGACCTCAGGAAGTTAGTGTTCAATAAGTCCACCCATCCTGGATTGTAGGACAAGAACTCACTATTTGAAAAAACTATTGGGAAATTTGCAAAACAGTATGGAACAAATCAGGTTTAGATTAAGACCTCACACCCTATTCCATGATAAATTCAAAACAGGTAAATGACTTAAATATAAGGAATGCAATCATGAATAAATTAGGTGACCAGAATAGTATACCTGTCAGATCTGTAGGCTCTTAGACCAAGCAAGAGACAGAGAAAATTCCAGAATGTAAAAATGAATGATTTTGATTACATCAAATTAAAAAGTATTTGTATAAAAAAAACCAATGTAATCAAAATTAGAAGAAAAGCAACAAATTTGGGAAAGAAATCTTTGTAACAAAACCCTGACAAAGGTTTAATTTCCCAAATATGTAAGGAACTATGTAAAAATTTATAAAAAAAAAATAAGCCATTGCCCAATTGACAAATGTTCAAGGGATATGAATAGGCAATTCTCAAATGGAAAAATCAAAACTAGCTATAAGGAATTGAAAAAGCTTTCTAAATCCCTCCTGATTAGAGAAATGCAAATACAAACAACTCTGAGGTACCACCTCAAACCAACCTGACTAGCTAATATGACAGCAAGGACCATAAAAATTGTTGGAGGGGATGTGGCACAATTGGGACACTAATGCATTGCTGGTGAGTTGTGATTTAATCCAGTCATTCTGGAGGGCAATTTGGAATTATGTGCAAAGGGCTTTTAAAGACAGCCTGTCCTTTGATCCAGCCATACCATTGCTGGGTTTGTTGCCAAAAAATATAATGAGGAAAAATACTTTTACAAAAATATTTAGAGCTCCTCTCTTTGTGGTGGCAAAAATTTTGAAAATGAGGGGTTGCCCTTCAATTCAGGAATGGCTGAAAAATTTGTGGTATCTGATGATAAGGGAATACTATTGTGCTGAAAGGAATTATGTACTTGAGGAATTCCCAGTAAACTTGAAAGACCTCCAGGAATTGATGCAGAGAGAAAGAAGCAGAACCAGAACATTGTACACAAAGACTGATATTGGCACAATCAAATGTAAGAGACTTTTCTGCTAGAAGCAATGCAATGATCCAGGACAATCCAGAGAAATTCATCAAAAGAATACTATCAACGTATAGAGAAGAACTGTAGAAATACAGAAGAGAAACAAATGACCTATCACTTATTTGTATGGTCATACAATTGGGATATTGGTGTTAAAAGATTACTCTACTACAAATATTAATAGTATGTAAACTTGGAGATGGAGAATAACTGCTATATATGAAAATACATGTATTAATAGTCATTTGCAGATTTTTTTTTTAAATCTTGCATTGATGTTGCCAAATTTTGTACTTTTCCCTATGCCTTTTTCGTACCTTATTTAGCTACCAACCTCTCCAAAAGTTTTGCTCTTTTGGTACATTTTAATATGAAGTTGACCCAGGGAATTTGAGACATTTGCATCTACATTCATTAATTAAATTGGTCTATAGTTTTTTTTTTCTGTTTGTCTATTTTGGATTTAGGTTATCGGTACTGGAGTTTTCTTGGACTCCATCTTTACCTATTTTCCAATAATTTATATAAGATTGGAGTTAGTGGATCTTGAACACCAGGTCCTGGTGGATTTTATGGCCTGTTCAATTTATTTTTCTGAGATAGGTTGATATTAATTTTATATCTTCTCCCCTCTTAGTCTAAGCAGTTTATATTTTTGTAGTCATTCTTCCATCATGCTTTCATTAAAATTGTTGACATGTGCTTTGGCAGAATCGTTCTGAATAACTGCTTTGATTTCATATTGATTAGTGGTATATTCACCCTTTTTATTCTTGATGTTAGCGATGTCTTCTCTTTTTAAAGCCATATTAATCAATAATTTATCTATTTTCTGGATTTTTCATTAAGCTAAATTCTTTTTTCTATTTATTAAAAATTCAATTAAATTTTTATTTTAAAAATTAAAAATTAAAAATTTCTATTTATTAAAAATAAAAATTTATTTAAATGTATTTAAAAATCATTTTCTATTTATTAATTAATTTAATATTATGATATAAATTGTATTAATCTCATATGTAGATTTTAGGATTACTTATTTGGTATTTTATTGGAGATTTCTGTTTCTTTTTTTCCTAGTTTGTTCATTGCAGACAATTCATTGCCCTCATCTTTATGTATGTTTATTGTAAGTATTTAAAGATTAAAAACTTATATCTAATTTCTGATTTCTTAGAAATCCGTATTTTGATATGTTTTGTCATTATTATCATTATATAGTTTAATAGCTTGTTCTTTAACTGACTCATTCTTGAAGATTAGATTACTTATTCTTCAATTGATAGTTAATCTGTGTTCCTATACTCCCTTATTAAACATGATTTATTGCATCATGATTTGAATTTGATAAATTCAGAATTTCTGCTTTTATGCATTTAACTAAACTTTTTTATTATCATAATTGTGATATTGAAATATTTATATTAACCTCCTTGACTGTATAGAGAGGGAAGTGAAAAGTATAATGAAGTCAAAGAAATTAATAGAGAAACAACAGAGGAAGATACCTGGAGTACATGGATATTAGAGAAATCATGGGAGTTATTTGGAGTTAGTTCATAAAAGTCATCAAAATTTTTTAAAAAATTGGTGATAGAGACATAACCACATAAAGAAGAGAAACTGAACCTAAAATAAGCAACTAAATGACAGTTTAGATAGCAAGAATAAAGGAAGACAAACTAAAAAACCAAATCCAGACAATATTATTTACTATATCTGTTCTTATGATCCACTCTTATAAATGGAGAAAAAGGTGACCATATTTGTTTTGTATCAATATTTTATCTAATTATAACTTACAATCTCATAAAATGACATATTAAAAGTATATATTAGCCAATGGAGGTCTTCAATTCAAATCCACTCAATAAATATTTTGATGCAACTATTTCTTCCAAGTCATTATGCAGTTTCCTCTTGTAGCCAAATATTATTATTTTATTTCAAAGTTATTAAATACATTGATAAGAAATTCCCTATACCTATAAAAGCAGAAATATTTTATGATTCTGTGTGATGTCTATAACAAGTTCCATGGCCAGAAGTCTTTCCATTATGAGTAGACTCAATGAGAATCTCTGAATTTAGCTAAGTTATTCCTCATGCATAAGACATACAATTAGTAGTCAAAGCCATCTCGTAATATCCAAGTAAATAGCTGTATGTAATATGTAGAATGGAATAATTTTAAAAGTTAGAAAAATAAAAAATATACATTTGTCTGAAGTTTTTTATATTGATTATTCATATTGATGATTTTAATTGATAAATTTTTGATAAGTTTATAGCTCACCAAGACTTGATACTATTTTTCTATATTTCTTAAATAAAAATGATAAAAAAAAATTTAAATGCTGAAAATGAGATCTGTCATAATGGAAAATCGTCTGGCTATTGTAATTGTTATGGGCATCACACAAAAAAAAAGATTTCTACTTTACAACTAAGGATCTTATAGAAGTGTATCAGGAACTAAGAGATAATTGACTTGACTAATGCCACCCAAATGTTTCAGTCAGAAGAAGCACTAAAACCCAGAGCTTCCAGACCCTGAGACTGACTCTCAGGCCATCATATTGCAGCTGTAACTATATTTCAGAATAAATGTGAAGGCCAGAAGAGAAATCATGGGAGGCATAGTATTTCTAATTCCAATAAATAATAATATTAATTCCAATTAATAACCAATAATGATTACCTATTCCTTACCAGAAATCCAGAAAATTCTGTCAACCAGATCAGAGGAGCTATAGTAAGCAGAACACCTAGTTCTCTATCTTTGGACACAACTAACATTCTCACAAGCACACACAGAGCACCAGGTTTATATTTTCAGAAGATGGAATCTTGGCAGAGAAACCTGTCAGCATAAAAACCCAAAAAGGTCTTAAAACAGTCTTTCTGAGCCAAGAAACCTAACTAAGTTTGAACCCAGGTGCAATGACTGAGTACTAAGTTTTTTACTAAAGAGACTGATCCAAAACAAAGACAGGAGTTGGCAAGATGACATGTGTTCTCCTCATAATGTATTTTGGTCTCTTATATGTGCTGATATTTGGTCACCATGTACCATGGCACCCTACCTTTCTGCTTAGCTGGGAAGGGTAAAGCCCCCCACTACTAGCATCCCAGATATTAGTTTATTTGATTAATATTTTAATAGGATAGTCAAAAGTTGGGCAAAGAGACAGATAAACAGCTCCCTTTGCATCTTCTGTCTGTACTGTTTGTGGGGCACTCTGGAAAATTATCTGGAGGAAAGGAACTGACCTCTCTTTCACCATTATCTCTTCTAGATCCCTCCCTTCAAAAGATATCTTATCAGTATTACTTCAGTACCACTCCCACCAAAATAATGTGTCACTTCAGCAAAAATTGCTACATTATTTTTATTTGCTGACTAAAGGATTGCATTGAGAAAAAGGCATTAGAGATCACTTATTAAAAACTTGTTATGACACAAATATGAAAAATTAAATCTAAAAAGAAGAAACAATTTATCCAAAGCTTCAGGTTTACTGGAATTATTACCTAAAGTTAGAGGTAAAGAATGTGATAGAAACAATACTTGTTTTAGTTAGAAGACAGCCCCTGTCATCATATCAAATAGTGTAAACTTGGCTTAAAGTGTGAATTTTATGATATTCTTAACTTACGATTAGGATTTGTTATTTAGTACTCCTCTACTGTATGAGGCATGAATGGTCTTGATCAGAGCTGAAAAAAGTAATATAACTCCATTGGGTTTCCAGAAAAGAGGGAGAAGACTTAGGATTCTGAATTCTCTTCATGTTCAGGAAAGGTGAAGAATTTGAAAACTAAAGTAATGGCTGGTAAACCTTTGATGATGTCCTGACTCCTAGGATATACATTAGAAATGTTGGGGAATTTCCCCTTGGTTGACACCTGCAACTGCCTCTTGGTTAAACTGAATTATCAGGATCCTAAAGAGAGGGATCATTCACCCTTCGAATCCTGTATTATAGAACCTCATATATACATGTTTGTTGGTTTCTTTATTTCAGTTTATATGATTAGGTCTCTTTAATTTTGCTAAATGTATTCATAATGGTACATATATTTGGCTGAATAGGACTAAAACTTTGGATACATGACATAGGGAGCTCCTTTCACATTAAGGAATAACAATTAAAAGTTTTAGCTTGAATTTGAAAAAGTATTAATTCTTCAATAATCTCTCTCTTTCACATTTTACATATAGTATATATTCGCATATATATGTATCTATGTATATGGCAAGCATAGTAGTTAGAATGTTGGGCTTAACACTAAAAAGTCTTATCTTCCTGAGTTCTAAGACCCTTATTAACTGTTTGACTTTAGGCAAATCTCTTAACCTTGTTTGCCTCAATTGCCACATCTATAAAATGAGGAGAAAACAAAAGCCGTGAACCACTTCACTGTTTTTGCCAAGACAACCCAAATGGTGTTTCTAGGAATCAGAAATGAGTGAAGAAAGAAATATGTTTATATAAACACACACACACACACATTTTCCCTTATTTTCCACCTTCATTTTTCTAGATGATTAGTTCTATTAGGGAACAAGAGAGATAGTCACCTTATATGTGACACAGAAGACTGAAAAATAAAAATCCCATCAGATTGTTGGCTTTAGTTTATAACATCAGACTTGTTATTCTGACAATTCATGAGGGATCTCCTTGTCTGAAGGGATGACAAGTGGGTCTGATAGGTAAGAAGGAACCAAGAAGTCATTAAAAGACAAATGTGGTCACAAAACAATGGAATGAGTCACAGGGACACAGCATTTTCCTTGTCAATTGCCCTTGATAAAAACTAATCAGTCCATTAATAGAGGCATAACAGGAAATTATAGCTTCCTTGGAGTTCAAGGTAGATTGAAATTTCTTAGTCAATTCTTTTCCTAGTTGTACTCCCCAAAGATTATGACCTTTGTCATCCCACACAATACCGTGAACAAAGATAGTCTGCTCATACATAGCAATAAAAATCAAAGCCTGAAAGGAGTGACTTTTCTAAAGGAAATAGATGATTTCCCACAATGACTTTATGCGGCTGTACCTTTTGCATGGGATCACCACTCTTCCTCAAGGTCAGAGATTGTGACATTCATTCTCTGATCTCTTCCCCTTCATCAGACTTTTCATCTAAGCTCAGACGTTTGCTAGAGGGATCCTGTGGGCAAGGTTGGTCTGGATTGGATTCTGTGGCATTGTAAAGATAAGAAAGTAACCTAGAAATCATTGGGATACCCTTCTGAAATTACATGGCAGCAAATGTACTTTCCCTTCATTTTTGACTTTTTCACATATTGCCAATTATATTATAATCAGTTTGGGAATCCCAATTAGTGATATACTTCCCATTGAGACTCCATCTTACTCCAAAGTAAGTAGATCAAGAATTGCAGCACATATATTGGGCCTCAATATGTGAATCTCATATCCATGACAAGTAATATATTATTCTGTTCCAGGGTGAAGGGGAAGATGGAATTGTTCATTAAATGAGCTGCTGACAAGAGCAAATTAGTGTTGTCAGAATCAACATCAAAGATAATGGAGAGGCGAAATGCAGACTACAGTGGGACACATGATTAGAGAATGTAATATAGAAAAAGGATGCACAAAGGAGAAAGAGTCAGAGAGGCAAAATACAAGTAATCCATGGTAAATGGTATCTAAAAAAACCTAGTTTACCAGTAGTAACATGGTATCTAATAACCTTAGGTAGAGACTTTCAAGGAGGAGAGAATGACTAACAATGCCAATGGCTGATTGGAGGTCAAAGAATGAGGATTGAGAAAAGGCCACTGTATCTGACAACTAATAGATCAGTAGTATATTTGGAAGGAGAAATTTTGAGGGAAACTTAGAAGGTATATTATAAGGGAATGGGAGAAGAAAATGTAAATGATCCTTCAGTAGATTTTTTTAAAATTAATTTAGCTGCAAAGAAGAAGATGGTTGGTTAGGAAAGAAGGGTTAATTAAGGTTGTTTTTTTTAGGAATAAGATTATATATCTATTTTTGTAGGTAATGGGGAACAAAACAGGAGGCACAAAGATTGAAAATAAATTATAGCATTGGAATAACAAAGGAACGGTCTATTGGGGGAGATAGGATGGAACAGAATCAGGTGAACAGATAGAGGGATTAACTTGGTATGGAGTAAGACTATTTGATCAAATAGCAGAGAGGGACAGATACAGAAGGTACTTAAATTATGGGACATGAGGAAGAGAGCTCATAAAGTTTATGACAGAAGAGGCATGTTTCATAATTTTCTTTGTTGTTGTCCTTGGCATCAATCCATGATAAATAATTTAGAATTATGAGAATATTCTGTAGGTTCCAGACAAAAAGAGAAAAAAATTCAAAATGAGAACTTAAGAAGTTGAAGTAAAAAATAAATTTCCTACAAATTCATAATTAAAAAAAAACTTATCCAAGGAAAAAATGGGGTAGAAATGAAAGAAAACTATAATAGGGTTACAATAATTCACTCAGTTTAATTAGTATCTATCAATTATCAGAGTAAAGAGATAAAGTGATCTCTAATCTAAGCAGCCTAAAAAATACTGAATCTACAGATATTGGGCTTCCTTGCAATTTTGATTCTTTGGTTTTTGTCTTTCATATTCAAAGGGGACCAAAATGATATCACTGGTGATGTCTTTTGACTCACACATGAAGTAGATTGCAGTGAGGCAGAGTTAAACAAGGTTCACAGCCTCTCTCTTCCAGAGACATCAAATTATTGTAGCAAGAAAAAAAAAAAGTCAAGAAGACTGGTGATGGCTTTGGATGCAGTGGATGACCTTGATTTCTTTGATACATAATCAAGTTCTTAGTATTCCACAGAGCCAACTTCATGGCCATTTCAACAAAATGGCACTAAAAAGAATAATGAGTTTGGGTAGGATGGTCATTTTTATTATATTGGCTCGTCCTATCCATGAGCAGTTAATGTTTTTCCAATTGCTCAAGTCTAGTTTTAGTTGTGTGGAGAGTGTTCTGTAGTTGTGTTCATATAGTTCCTGTGTTTGTCTCGGGAGGTAGATTCCTAGGTATTTTATTTTGTCTAAGGTGATTTTGAATGGGATTTCTCTTTCTAGTTTTTGCTGCTGAGCTATGTTGGAGATGTATAGAAATGCTGATAACTTATGCGGGTTTAGTTTGTATCCTTCAACTTTGCTAAAGTTGTTCATTATGTCAAATAGCTTTTTGGTTGAATCTCTAGGATTCTTTAAGTAGACTGTCATGACATTTAATTTCTTAAAATGAATAAAAATCACACCCAAGATTTATTTCTGCCTTAGAAAACCAAGTTTCCAAATGAATTTTTCCTTTATTAATAGAAGCATAGCATATTCCATGCATTTCAACTTCTCCCCTATTTAATACTCTCACTCATCTATACCACAGAATCTGAATGCACTCTTCTTTTCTGTCTCTGTTTGCTAACTTTTGCAGCATTTAAGACGTGGACGATCACAGAAGCCATATGGTGCATATGGTCTTGGACAATAACTGAAACAACGGCCACCCACAAAGTCACATTGAAGATAATTTTCAGGTTCCCGCATCCCTGTGGAAAGAACATGAATGTTTCAGAACATTTATTTACAGCCATAAAGAATTTATACTGGACTCTGAAACAGAATTGAGAGAATTTAGCCATAAGCCTTAGATTTTTTAATTTGATTTTTTTACCTTTTAAGATTTTTTTCAGTTACATGTAGAAAATTTGACAATTGTTATCTGACATCTTGTTATTCAGGTTCTCTCTCTCCCAGACTTCCCACCTCCAAAAGGCAATAAATTGTCTGATATACATTATGACATTATTGTCCTGCAATACATATTTCTATATTCCTCATTCCATGAAAGAAGACAGGTATCAGACAAATAACTTAAAAAACCTCATGAACAGAATTAAGTGCTAAATGTCATATTTCATCTGTAGTCAAACACCAACATTTCTCTTATTAGTTATATAGATCATCCTGAGTCGCTTGGGGGTAATCTTGGAACCATGCTATCCTGACAATATTTCAGTATTGTGAAGTTGATCACCATAAAATATTTCTGTTATCATATATAATGTTTTCCTGGTCCTCACTTCATTTTGCATCAGTGCATAAAACTGTTTTCAGCTTTTTTTAAAGTCATCCTGTTCATCATTTTTGGTAGTGATTGGTCCTTTTCCCTGATCTCTGATATCTTTACTATATAGACTCACAGTGCACATAATTCTATGATCCTTTGAGCTGGGTTCCATGTTGCTGTCTAGAATGGTTATGTCAGTTCACAGTTCCACCAGTTGTATATCAGTGATCCAGCTTTTCTACATCTCCTCCAACATTTATTGGTTTCCTTTTTGGTCATGTTAACCATAAGTATGAGAGGTAAGATGTGATATCTTGGAGTTGTTTTAATTTGCATTTTTAATCAATACTAATTTGGAGCATTTTTTCCTTATTACAATATATAGCTTTAATTTCCATTATCTAAGAAGTGCCTATTTGTAACCCTTAACTATATGTCAATTGGAGAAAACATTGCATGCTTATAAATTGCAGTTATTTTTCTATATGTTTGAGAGAAGGGACCTTTGTCAGAGACATTTGCTTTACTTTCCCTACACCCAATTTGTTATTTCCCTTCTAATATTAGTTGCACTATTTTTTCTCTGCTTTTTGTAAATTTCATATAATCAAAATTACTTATTTCATTTTTGTAAAGTTTTCCATTTCTTGTTTGGTTATTAAATCTAACCAGCAAACTCTGCTGTGTTAATCTAATTTATTTATGATACCACCTTTATATTGAGAATTAATACCAGTTTTGACTTTATCTTATTATATTGTCAGAGATGTTTGTCCCTGCCTAATTTCTGCCATATTGTTTTCTAACTTTTCCAGCAGTTTGTGTAAAATGGTGATTTCTTTTCCAAAGAGCTTGGATCTTTGTGTTTATCAAATAATGGGTTACTATGGTCTTTAACTATTATGGTTTAATTATCTAAACTATTCTCTTCTTTAAGAAATACAAGATTATTTTGATAATTGCCCCTTTATAATATAGTTTGAGATCTGTTTTTCAATGGGCTTCTTTCCTTCAAATCTTTTCATTAATTTCTCTCAAATTCTTGACATTTTGCACTTCCAGATGAATTTTTCTATTTTTTTCTAGCTGTGTAAAATAATTTGGGGGTAGATTGATTATTATTTCAATGAACAATTAATTAATGAGGGCAGGATCATTTTATTGTATTGGTTTAGCCTATCCACTAGAAAATAATGTTTTTACAATTATTTATACTTGGTTTTATTTGTGTGAAGAGTGTTTTACAGTTGCATTCATATAGTTACAAGGAATATTTTATTAAGGATATTTTAAGGTATTTTATATTGCCTATGGAATTTCCTTTTCTTTCTCAAACTGTTGGACTTTGTTGGAGCCATATAGTAATGCTGGTGATTTGTGTGTCTTTATTTTATATCTTACAAAATTGCTAATGTTCATTTCTGTTACTTCTTTTGGTTACTGCTCTGCTTTTCTCTATGTAAACCATCTTATCATCAAGAAAGAGTGCTAACTTTGTTTCCTCATTGACTATTCTAATTCCTTCCATGTAATCATCTGCTCTTATTGGTACAGCTGTCATTTCAAGTATAATATTCAATAGTAATCTTGATAATGAACATCTTTGCTTCAGCCTCTATTTATTGCTATATTTTCTGATGTTTTCATAAATAATGGGTGTGTTTTGTCTAAGACTTTGTCTGCATGTGCTGAGATAATGATATGGTTTCTATTGGGTTTTTATTGAAATGGGAAAATCAAATTGGAATAGAGATTGGAATAGTTATCTCACTGATGTAGTTCAGGTCTTATTAAATCTTTCCTACTTGGTAAACTGCTATAACTGTCTTATAACCTCTAGAATCAAATCCACATTATCCTGCTGGATATTTAAATCAACTAATAACCTGACTGTATTTCTCCACTCTTATTACATAATTTATCACACTATTCCATCTATAGCTCACTTAAACTTGTTTCTCATAAAATAGGATTCCATTTATCATCTCTGACCCTTTGTAATGACCATCTCCCACTGGACATTTTCCTTACTTTGACCTCTTGGAAGCATGAATTTCCTGTTGCAACCAATCCTAATCCTTCAATCTAGTATGCTATTCTCTAACCTTATTACCAGTGATTTATTTATATTTCATATATAATTTTATATATATCTAGGTTCCTGAGATTGTTTAATAATTATGTTTGTAGTCATAATACCTGGTATTAAGGAAGAACCTTTTGATTAATTGATGTATAAGGTACTATGCTTAATACTAGGGAACTATGTGAAAAAGACATATTCTTTGAGGACAATGAAAATATAATCTGACAAGATATGTAGAGAAGTGAGATAATAGCAAATAAAATTATTTTTGTTCAAAATGACTTTTAGAGTAAGGGACAAATGTCTCATGGTAGAAAGTATTAGGGAAGAAAAATTTCTTGAAGAAGGTGATATCTTGAGGTAGGCCTTGAAGGATAAGAAGAATAATTTTAGGCAATTAATTTTTAGGTTGAGATGGTAAAGTGATCAAAGATGCATAGATAGCAGAGTATATGAATTGCTCAAACATTTACTTTGTATGTGAAAGAATACAGGAGACAGAAATCTACTAAGTGATAATTTAGGGGGGAAAAACAATTATATTGAGTCAATGGACTCTTAAAGACTCTTAAAGAAGAAATTGAATAGAACCAATATAGGAAAGGCACTAAAATTAAAGAATTAGGAAAGACCTGTTCAGCTGATCCATGAAGGAAGCCAGAGAAACAAGTGGTAGAGAAGAGGAAGGAAATTATTGCAAGCATGTCAAATAACCAATGAAAATGTCAATAGCATCATGAAAAGGAATGTCTTTTTTCTTGGAACAATAAGAAAGACAGTTTCACTGGATTGAAAGATATGTGTTGGAGTAGAGAATATAAGAAAATTGAATGGTATAATTTCAGAAAAAAATACAAGAATTAAGAGATTAGGAAAGACTTTTCGATCTGATCCATAAAGGAAGCCACAAGAAACCAGGAGATAAAGGAAAGAAGGGAGTTACATTTCCCTAAATAATAGGGATTTAGAGCATTTTTGCATGATGATAGAGAGCTTTAATTACCTTGTTTGAGAATTGCATTTTCATATTCTTTTGACCATTTATCAAATGGGGAGTGCCTTGTATCAATTCATTTCTTTATGTATTTGAGAAAGGAGAAATTTATTAGAGGAAGTTGTAAAAAATTTTCATACTATTATTTTCCATTCTATTTACACTGGTTTAATTTATGACCTCCACCTTCTCCAATTTTCTCATTTTCTGTCAGCCCCACACCTCATCTTATAACCTCTTCTTGTCCTGTTTTCCTATAGGGTAAAATAGCTTTCTATACTAAAATAATAGTGTATATTCTTCCTTTATTAAGAACGTTCTGATCAGATTAAGTTTCATGAGATTTCCACCGCACTTCCCACATCTTCCCATCTATTTGAAGGCTCTTTCATGACTCTTTTAGTTCAATAACTTACCCCATTCTATTTTTCCCTTCCCCTTTCCTCCCAAGAGATTCCTCTTTCCCGTGCTTTAATTTTATTTTGTCTTTCATATCATCACATCAGATTCAATTTACACCTTCACCCTCTGTCTATGTATACTCCTCCTAACAGCCCTAATAATGACAAAATTCTTTGGAGTTACAACAAACATCTTCTGACATAGGGTTGTAAATAGTTTAACCTTATCCCCTATCTTTTGATTTCTCTTTTTTATTTACCTTTTAATACTTTTCTTGAGTCTTTTATTTAAGCGTCAAATTTTCCATTCAACTCTGGTCTTTTCCTCAGGAATAATTGAAAGTTCCCTATTTCATTGACTATTCATTTTTTCTAAAATATTATGCTCAGTTTTACTTGGTAAGTGATTCTTGTTTGAAACCCTAGCTTGTTTAACTTCTGTAACATATATTCCAGGCCCTCAAATACTTTAATTCTCTATTCTATATCAAATTCTTGTGTTACCCTAATTGTGACTCCATAATATTTCAATTTTTTTTGTCTGCTTCCAAGATTTTCTCCTTGACCTGGAAGTTTGAGAATGTGGCTATAACATTACTAGGAGTTATACTTTGTGGATGTCTTTCAGGAGGTAATTAGTAGATTCTTTCCATTTCTACCTTGACTTCTAGTTCTACAATGTTAGGGCAGTTTTCCTTGATTTCTTGAGAGATGATGTCTAAGCTTTTTTTCAATAATGGATTTCAGGTAGCCCAAAAATTCTTAAATCATTTCTCCTATATTGATTTTACAGGCCAGTTGTTTTGGTCATTAAGATGTTTCATATGTTCTTTACTGTTTTCATTCTTTTGGATTTTAATGTTTCTTGATGTCTCATGGATTCTTTAGATTCAACTTTTCCAATTCTAACTTTTAAGGTTTGATTTTTATAAGTGAACTTATGTGCCTCCTTTGTGATTTGGCCAATCCTCCTTAATAAAAATTTCTTTTCTTCAGACAATTTTTGTACCTGTTGTATTTTTTCCAAAGATTTAATTCTATCTTTCTCAAAGCTTTTACTTCACTACATTTTGTATATCTTTTTTTTCCCATGTGGAAGATTCAGATTATAAAGGAGTCATTCTCTTCTTTGGATTTTTGAGCCCTTTTCCCAATTGTCCTATTCTGTGTTTTTAAGCTATTAATTTTTCAGTATTTTCATACACATCTTTTACCAGATTGTTGACTCTTTTTTCATGATTTTTCCAGTATCATTCTCTTTTCATTTCCCAATTTTTCTTCTACCTTTCTTATTTGATTTTTAATATTCTTTTTTTTAATTCCTCCACTAATTCCTTTGGGGTTTGAAAGAAGTTAATAGTTTGCTTGGAGGCTTTGGATGCAGCAAGATTAAGTTGTTATCTTCTGAATTTGGGTCTACACTGTCACCAAAATAACTTTTCATGTTGTTGTTGTTTGCATATTTTCCTACTTTTTTCTTTTCTTTAAAAAATGGTTAAAGTTTGGTTCAGTAACTGTGGTGAAAAGAACTCTATTCCAAGATTCAAGTTCTTTGTGCAGATGTCTTCAGAAATAGCTGTGGGGATCTATCTGCTTTCAGTTTTTCCAAGGTTGTATCATGTATGCAGGGATTTGTTTAATATTCTCTGGGCCACTGCTAATTTATACAAATTAGCTCAAGTACCCTTTTCATCTCTGGAACTGTGACCAAGGCATATAGATACCCTGTGGCTGAAAGTGCTGGTATATTCTAGTGCTCTGCTAGAATGAAACTCTTCCTCAGGGATGTGACCTGGTTTTGTGTATGGGTAATGTAATAAGAATCTTGCAATCAGACCAGCAAAAGGACCCTTGTAATCTTCTTCCCAAAAGTTGTCAGAATCTCATCATCTGTGGATGAGAGCTCCAGAAGCCTTCCCTGCTATGTCAGTTATACCCACAATATGTTGCTATTGTGTGGCTCATCCTTGTGCTGTGTGCTCCATCTTCACAGACATTCACTAAATCCCTTGTGCTGGCCTTCTAAGTTGTTGTGAGCTGAAAGAATACTTCACCTTTTATTTCTGTGGGTTATGCTACTCCAGAATTTGTTTTGAGGCTTTGGGGAAGGTAATTTGGTAGAAATCAGTGAGGTCCATCCACCTTCTCCACTATCTTCAGGTATTCACTGAAGAAATGTTTCAAAGTTGAACTCAATAGACCTTGGCTACAGATTGTGTAGAGGAGATGATAGTTGATGAATACTAGAAAGTAAACCATTTGTGATGTTAAGAGGCAGAGATGATGGTAATACTTGGAATAAATAATGGTAATACATGGATACAAAGATAGGAGCCTTAAGAATAGGAAGAAAATTTAAAATAGAGAGGTTTTGGAGGGAAAGAGTAATACAGTTTGCACACTCAATTCAAGATGTCATTAATAAGAGGTTATGAAATAAAAACTAGAGATCATCAGAGAAGTTAAGCCACAAGTATATTTGAGAATCATGAACTGATAGGTGATAACTGCATGGAACTGATGCTATCACCAAGTGAAATAGAGATCAGTATCTCCATTAAGAGTAAATTTTTGGGGTCTATTATTCTCCTTTCCTTCTTCCAAATGCTTGGCTAGGACAGAATACAAAATACTCAGTTATAGAACATTGTATTTCAAAAACACTGGAATCCACAGATGTAGAAGAGGGCTAAGATTGTACACAGAGTGGAGGTTAGTGTGTCCTTAGGTGGACAGAAGGGAACCACAGCACTTACTGGAATCCCAACTGAACCGTTAAAATGCTTATACATGAATAACAGCTCACAATTCCCTACCTCTGGCCTAAATACATCATCTACACAACAGCCTTGGAAATTACACTGTGCAGTAACAAATTGGAGTCCAGGGAGTTTCATAAATTTATCTTAGATCACTCCAAGATTTGGTATAAGCTAATTCTTTAGGGAGATATAATGTGGAAAAGTGAGATTCAAGCCCAGATCCTCTTGTTCCAAAGGCAATTGTTTAGCCACTCCATCAGGTGATGCCTAGGTAGATAAAGAGTTAAATAACACCCTCCCCATCGCTCTATATAAATATAACATAATAGGAAGGCACTTCTGAATATTTTCTTTCTAACTTGCATCTCATGCCTGATACTTTCAGTATGACCTTAGGAGAAGCACATAAACTTTTTGGCCTTAGTTTTTTTTTTCTTTTTTCCCATCTATGAAATGAATGAGTTTTTACTAGAATATATTTTAGCTTCTTTCCAATTTAGGAGCTGATGCTCTCATTCTTTGTGTGATACATATGGTATAATAGCTGTTCTGACTTCCCATGGTTTTTAAGAATTCTTTTAAATAAGGAGTGACATACCATTGGTTCAAAGTCTCTTATTCTTCTTGCTTTTCTTCCTTCTGACTAAAACAATTGCCTCTATTATGCTCCTAAATGAATACTATTCTAATAAGCTCCTTGGACTCAATAAAAGCATATTTTCCCTTGCTGTTCTTTAGGCAGGTCCCAGGAATAAGTTCAATTGTCATTAGTTACAAACAATGTAGGAGAGGGCTGACTGAATTAATTGGAATATATATTGGGAGATATATTGGGATATATATATCCCAAACCTTTTCATTTCTCATTCTGAATCTTACCTTTGACAGCATAGGGAAATACCAAAAAAAGCACCATATACATCAGGTAGAGAGTCCTCATGGTCAGTGACAACCTAGAACCTTAGAATCATAGAAGACATGAAGGGAGGACAACTTAGCAGAAGATAGAATAAAATACAAATAAGACAAGAACAGACTAGGAAATACCCTATTTACCTTGGTTCAGCTAATAATACCTCTTTTTTTAAAACCCTTACCTTCTGTGTTGGAGTCAATACTGTGTATTGGCACCAAGGCAGAAGAGGTAAGGGCTAAGAAATGGGGGTCAAGTGACTTGCCCAGGGTCACATAGCTGGGAAGTATCTGAGGGCAGATTTGAACCTAGGACCTTACATTTCTATGTCTGGCTTTCAATCCACTGAGCTACACAGCTGCCCCTAAATAATGTCACCTCTTAAATGTCTGAAACTGTCTAAACCCAGGTCTTCATGGCTTCAGTGTGGCCCCTCTAACAACACTGCCTCTCCTCCATACAAAATTATAAAAATTCTTGAATATGTTTTATCATATAGATATTCCATCTCTTCAAATGATAAAAATCATACCCAAGATTCATTTTTGCCTTAGAAAACAAAGGTTCCTAATGGATTTTCCTTTATTTAAACAAGCATAACATCTTCCATGTATTTTAATTTCTCCCCTATTTTATACACTCATTCTTCTATACAGACTCTGGATGCACTGTTCTTTCATGCTTATGTTTGCTAACATATGCATCATTGTTTGTTTGGGGTTTTTTTACTCTTTTGACTCTGACAGACACCAGAAGCTATGTATTGTTTTGGACAATGAAAAAAAAATGGCGACCCCCCCAACCAACATTGCAACATATTTTGGATATCCTCCATCCTTGTGGAAAGAAAAACATGAATATTTCAGAATCTTTGTTTATGTTTATGTCACAGATAAGTTATGCTAGATTCTGAAGAATTGATAGAATTTAACCCTAAACATTTGTTTCAATAATTTCATTTTTTGACTTTAAAAATTTTTTCAGTTTCATGTAAAACTTTTTTGACAATTGTTATCTGATGTGTTTCTATTCAGATTCTCTCTCTCCCAGAATCCCCTCCTCCAAAAGGCAATAAATTGTTTGATATAGGTAATAACTGTGCTGCCATTAGATAGATACTTCTATATTCCTCATTACATAAAAGAAAATGTGTATATTATTTACAATAAGAAAATCCTTGTGAAAAGAATTAAATTAAAAAATGCCATATTTGATTTGCAGTTAGAGGCCAACATTTCTTTCATTGGTTAAAGATAGCATTCTTTATCATGAGTCTCTTGGGGTAAAAGTGGTACTGTTCTTTCCTGATGATATTTCAGTAGTTTGAAGTTGATCACCATACAATATTTTTGTTATCATATACAGTGTTCTGCTGGTCCTTCTCACTTCATTTTACATCAGTACATGAAACTGTTTCCAGCTTTTTCTGAACTTATCCTCTTCATTATTTTTGGTAGAGGTAGGTCCTTTTCCCTGATCTCTGATCTCTGGGACATAGAACCACAGTGCACATAGTATTATGGTCCTTTCAGCCTGGTTCTATATTCTCTCTAGGATGGTTTCATCAGTTCACAGTCCAACCAAAAATGTATCAGTAATCCTGTTTTTCTTCATTCCTTCCAATATTTATTTGTTTCATTTTTGGTCATGTTAACCAATATGAGCAATGAGATGTGATATCTCAGATTTGCCTTTTTTATCAATATTGACTTGCAACATTTTTTCCTATATGACTATAGAAAATTTTAATTTCTTTTTCTGAGAAAGTACCTATGCATATCCTTTGAATATATGTCAATTGTAAAAAATATTAAATATGTAAATGAGGAGGAGAAATGGAATCCCCAACCACTTAAGTCAGGACTAGAGTATGGTAGAGATGGAATAGAGTTATGCGCCTCCTTTTTGATTTGGCCAATCATCCTTCATAAAGAGTTATTTCCTTCAGCTAATTTTTTGCTTGTTTCCCCTTCTCCAAAGAATCAATTTAGTATTTCACAAAGCTTTTACTTCACTGCAATTTTGCATATATATCTTTTCCCTCATGGAAAATTCTGCTTTTTAAGTAGTTCTTCTCTTGTTTGGATGTTTGTGTCCTTTTACCAATTGGCCTATTCCATTGTTTAAGCTATTAATTTCTTCAGTATTTTCTTATATCTCTTTTACCAAGTTATTGTCTTTTTTCATGATTTTTTTCTGTATCATTCTCATCTCATTTCCCAATTTTTCTTCTGTCTCTCTGATTTTATTTTTAAGATCATTTTTAACTCCTCCATTAATTCTTATGGGGTTTGAAAGAAGTTAATATTTTGTTTGGAGGCTTTGGGTGCAGCAATATTAACTTGTCTTCTGAGTTTGAGTCTACACTTCCAGTTAGGAGCTGATGCTTTCATTTGTGTGATGCTCATAGTATATGAAATATTCTCCTTTTCCCTGACATGACCTATCATGTTGTTTAAGAGTTCTTTTAAATATGCAGTGACCTCCCTCCATTACAGAGTCTCTTATCCTTCTAGATTTTCTTCCTCCTGGACAAAAATGCCCCATTTATGTACCCAAAAGAATACTAATCTAATAAGCTCCTTAGACTCAGTTAAATCTTATTTTCCCTTGCTGTTCTTTAGGCAGGTCCCAGTAATAAGTTCAATTGTCTGAAGGTACAAACAACTTAGAAGGGGACTGACTGAACCAATCCTACATGTATATATAAATATTTCCCAAAACTTTTTGTTATTCATTCTAAATCTTACCTTTGACAACATAAAGAAATACCCAAAAGAGCATCATATACATTATGTAGAGAGTGCTCATGATGAGTGATTGCTTAGAGCCTTGGAATTATAGATGACATTAAGGGAAAACAACTTAGCAGAAGATAAGACAAAATACAATTAAGGCCAGAACAGGCTAGAGGTAAACACCAATTTACCTCGGTTCACTTAATATCACCTCTTAAATGTCTGAAACTGACTAAAGGAACATTCCCAGGAGCTTGGAGTACTGCAATATTCATTGGCCTTGGAAATTATTAAACATTAACGAACATTAAAATTTAATATAGAGTTGTTGAAAAAATTGTGAAGTTCTACAGTAAGCCTTATCAAATATCCCATAATTTTTTTTTAATCTCAAAGGATTCTTTGTCAAGTGGACTCAATTCCCTCTATCTCTGGTGACAAACAGAATGGTTTCAAGAGTAACAACTTGAATGTTGTGGCTAAACTACCTTCTTTCAGAGGCAGCTCTTTCTTATATAAATGCCTTTGAACCAAAGTTTGTCATCCTAGAGGTGTTAAAGAATTTCTAAACCATGGTTCCTAGACAACCCATTGAAAAATCTCATCTATCCCCAAAGAATATATTGAAAGTCTGTTGGAAAAGAGTAGATTGGTTCACAGCCAGTTTAGGGACACAGATAATTTAAAAAAATAAGTCCCCAAAGAGTAGAGACATTCAAGTGTCCCTGCGCCATCACAACTTTTGTCATCATGGTTTCAATGTCAAGGATTGCCATAAGAAATTAGGTGAGAATTTTTGCAACTTTTGCGGAACTGTAGATGACACATAATGGCCAACAAGTGACATAGGAAAACTTTAGAAATTCAGAAATGCATTTACTATATGTATAGTGTTGTATAACATCAATATATTTTATCTTTTAATATCACCAATATATTAAATATCTTTTTTAATGTTAAAATTAGTAAAAGTTAAGGTATGCCAGAGAATATGGCAGTAAGATGATTTTATGAAGGTTTAATAGGTCCCAGATGCAATACACACTTAACCAAATTGGTCACCTAACTAGCCTCACCATTGTCCTGGATCATTACATTGCTTCTAGTAGAGAAATTCATTATGTTCATTTGTGCCACAGTGTATCAGTCTCTGTATACACCTTTTTCCTGATACTACTCCTTTCACTCCACATCAGTTCCTGGAGGTCTTTCTAGTTCACATGGAATTCCTCTAGTTCATCATTATTCTTTCAGCACAATAGTATTCCATCATCAACAGATACCACAATTTGTTCAGCCATTCCCCAATCAAAGGGCACCTACTCATTTTACACTTTTTTGCCACCACAAACAGAGTGGCTATAAATATTTTTGTACAAGTATTTTCCCTATTATCTCTTTAGGGTACAAACCCAGCAGTGGTATGTCTGGATCCAAGGGCAAGCATTCTTTAAAAACCCTTTGAACATAGTTCCAAGTTGACTTCCAGAAAGTTTGGATCAATTTCCAACTCAACCAGAAATGCATCAGTGTTCCAATTTCCCCCCAAAACCTCCAACATTTATTGCTTTCCTTTGCTGTCATATAGACCAATCTGCTAGGTGTAGGGTAGTACTTCAGAGAAGTTTTTATTTGCATTTCCCCAATTATGAGAGATTTAGAACACTTTTTCATATGCTTATTGAGAGTTTTGATTCCTTTATCTGAAATCTGCCTATTCATGTCCCTTACCCATTTATTAAGTGGGGAATTGCTTGATCTTTTGTACAATTAATTTAGTTCCTTATGGATTTGAGAAATTAGACCTTTGTCAGAGGTTTTTGTTATAAAGATTTTTCCCCAATTTGTTGCTTCCATTTGCTTGCATTACAATAACTTTGTTTGTACAATAACTTTTAAATTTATTTTAATTTAAATTACTCATTTTATATTTTGTAATACTGTCTATCATTTGCTAGATCTTAAATTCTTTCCTTTCCCATACATTTGACAGGTACTCTATTCTAAGTTTACCTAATTTATTCATGATTGCATTCCCTATATTTAAATCATTTACCCATTCTGAATTTATCTTGGTATAGCATATGAGATGTTGATCTAAATCAAATTTCTCCCATCCTATTTTCCAATACTCCTAGCAGTTTTTGTGAAATACTGGGTTCTTGTCCCAAAAACTGGAATCTTTGGTTTTATTGTACACTATTTTGCTGAGTTCATTTACAAAGAGACAAATCTAATAATCCTGTCTCCTGTCTCTTAGCCAATACCATATTGTTTTAATGATCATTGCTTTATAGTACAGTTTAAGATCTGTTACTATTAGGTCCCCATCCTTAACAATTTTTCTTTAATTTTCTTGATATGCTTAATATTTTGTTCTTCCAAATGAAATGTTACAATTTTTCTAAATCCATTAAAAAAGCTCTTTGGTATTGTGATTGATATGGCTCTGAATAAGTAAATTAATTTGGATAGCATTGTAATTTTTATTATATCCGCTCATCCTACCCATAAGCAAGTAATGTTTTTTTTCATTTATTTAGATCTAGTTTTAATTGTGTGGAAATTGTTTTGTGTTTGTGTCCATATAATTCCTGGGTTTGTCTCAACAGATAGATTCCTAAATATTTTATATTGTCTAGGGCAGTGATGGGCAACCTTTTGAGGTTAGTGTGTCAAAATTCACTAAAAAACTATATATTACTGATTGCAATAATTCACTCAGTTTAATCAGTATCTATCTATTATCAGAGTAAAGAGATAAAATGATCTCTAATCTAAGCAGCCTAAAAAATACTGAATCTACAGATATTGGGCTTCCTTGCAATTTTGATTCTTTGGTTTTTGTCTTTCATATTCAAAGGGGACCAAAATGATATCACTGGTGATGTCTTTTGACTCACACATGAATTAGATTGCAGTGAGGCAGAGTTAAACAAGGTTCACAGCCTCTCTCTTCCAGAGACATCAAATTATTGTAGCAAGAAAAAAAAAAAGTCAAGACGACTGGTGATGGCTTTGGATGCAGTGGATGACCTTGATTTCTTTGATACATAATCAAGTTCTTAGTATTCCACAGAGCCACCTTCATGGCCATTTCAACAAAATGTTATAATTTCCCCTTTGGGTAAGAGAAGTCTTCGTGTACCTCAGATAGACATCTTCCTAAGTCTTCAACAATTTTGAGGTCTGTCAGTTAGCCTCAACCTAGTTTAGCTTACCTGTTGAGATATTTTACTGGAGTGCAATCACTGCAAATTTTATAGATTCTTTCAGCCACAAGTTAGAAATGGGTGGCAGATGGACACGCATAAAGAAAAAAAGTTCTTAAAAGAACTCAGGAAGCCCTGAAACCAGAGCTACTAGTCTTCTCTGAAAACCACGTTCCAAGTAGGGAAATATAGAAACCACAGGCAAATTTTATTAAAACTATATGCTTACTAAAATGTATGAAGTATAATACAATATTATGAGAAATTTTCCGTCATAAAATACATCAGTAGATTATAAATTCAGTTTTTCACAAAGTGAATATGAAACAAAGCTGGGGGTAGTGCACAATGCTAGGTTGCTCAATGGATTGAGAGGCAGGCCTATAGAGAAGAGGTCTTAGGTTCAAATTTGGTCTCAGACAGTTCCTAGCCATGTGACCCTGGGCAAGTCACTTATCCCCTGTTGTCCAGCCCCTACTGCTCTTCTATCTTAGAACAAATGCACAGTATTGATTCTAAGACAGAAGGCTAGGGTTTAAAATTAAATGAGAAAATAAATAAATAAATGAAATAAAACTAGGAAATATATTACACATTATTTAGAATAAAAATTGAAATCAGCAAATAAAGATGAAAAATAAAGAGATATATGTATGTATATGTATATGCAAATGTATATATATTAATATATAATATATATGCAAAACATAGCAACATTAAGGGCAATGGATCTCTGACCCTTTACTTCTCATATTCCACTCCTGAATATGCTGATATAATTTCTAAAAGTGTCACTGGATAGAAGAAACTTGTGAAAGAGAAATAGGGTATATCAAGTTATCCAAAGCAGGTGTCTGCTAGCAGTGTAGCAGTTGTGCAATTGTGAGAACATTTATGTATGTATTGTTATAATTAAAAATTCCTGAAGAGCATATCTTAAGTCATAATTATTTATTAAATGATAAAAATGGACCAGAGAAAGAGAAACAAACAGATAAATTTGGCGGGACACTTCCCCTTCTTTTAGCTGGGGCCCAATTACATACCCACTCACTCAGGATTCCAAGGAAAATGGCTTCTCCTGTTTCCACAGACTACACTGAACCTTCCTGATCGGACTAACCCAAAGTTTTACTATTTCAAATAAACTAACGCTATTGTCTTTATCATTCATAACTTTGCCTCCAAGTAAAAAAATAACAAAGGCTAGCTGGCTGAGTCTCAGCAAGAACCCAGTTAGGACTCTTGAGCCTTAGAAGACTCAGACACCAAACGAAAGACGTGGTCGTGCTTTGGTCTTCTAAGAATTAAAACAGTCTATAAAATCAGTAAAGAATAGTCAATAGTGTTTCCTAAATTAAAAAAAGAAAACACTTAGTTCCTTCAGGTCTTTCCCTCCTTTCCTTCTACTGCAGACAGTGAGAGAGAGAGTGGGAAATGTTACAAGGGAATCACTTTAAAAGACTGATATATATTAATTAAGGTCGCCAAGGAATTCAGCTATGTAATTCCTAAATGAAAACTCAAGTTTGCAGTCAATCTTTTATGGAGTTTAATTACAATAGGAGGAAGAAAGGAATTAGAGATAGAGAGAGAGAAAAAGGGAGAGAAAGGAATAGGGCTTAAATACCCCTTCTGTTTAGGCTGGGCCAAAAGGCCCAAGCCCTTAGATAGCTGGGGCAAAGAAAAGAGATCAGTCCCTATTACTCACGTGACCAAAATGGAGAAACAGTCTCCGGGGCCCCCACCTTCAGCTTCCTTCAGAGCAAGCTTCTCAGAGTCCACTGCCACCACTCTGATCAACTCCTCAACCACCCCTGAGTCTCCAGACCCCCCTGATCTTTAAGGAAACCATCCAAGTTGCCTCCCCTCAGTTCTCACATCTACCAATCACTGTCCATCAATTTCCCTGTGCCAATGGAGGCTCTAGCTTAACCCAGGACTGCCCAGAGGCTTTGCACATGTCTGTTGAAGGTCATATTTTCAAATGATTAAATCTTTGATCCTTTGCTACAGCCCTTTCTAAATCCTGTTAACCTGAGTAGGGTAGAGATTGGAATAATTAAATTTTGATCTAGGCTGCAGCCCTTACTCAATCCTGTTAGGACTGAATAGGGTGGAGATTGATTCCAAGTATCTCCATTGTATCAATTCTAAAATCAATCATGACTCAAAGAAATTCCTGTTCTATGCTTAAGCATAGGTCAAAGTCCTTTCCATTGTTCAGCAAAAGGTTTCTGTCCTAAAGTAATCTGAAGAAGGGAAGAGAAGGAACCTCCCATGCCAATGGGGTTCCCATTCCAATAGACTATCAGTAAGAAATTTTCCAAGTATGAAATATCCCAATGGTGAAATTTCCAACATTTATAAGTCTAAGGAATTTTGAGGTTTACAGAAATGTAGAAATGGAGATTTTTAACCCTAGACTTCATTCCCCAGAAATCTTTGGTATTTACCAGAATTCCTTATAATCTCTCCTGCATCTCCACATTGGTGAGATCATGTTTTGGGTATTCAACTGGCAGTAATCCAGTTGAATCTCTTTCCTCTCTTCTTGCATCATGTATCATGAGCAGTGATGGTGGTAAGGTGGGGAAAATTTGAAAATGGCAAACCTGTCATGGACACATAGTTTTTATTTTGTATCTTCTTTATTGCTTGATTTCTAATGATATTTAATAAACCTCATAAAAATGTAATAATTCTTTTATTAGAGATGTAATTTTAATTTTTACAGTTTTGCCAACCACAAGTTGAATGAGAACTCAATTTTTTAAGATAGCCTAGATAATTTTTAAAGCCACATATCTCTTGCCAAAGCTTTTTCCCCACCCCACCCACCCACCCTCACAAAGCCACTTCTCCTGATTCAGCTCACTCCTGCTGCTAAATTCCAGTGACTAGCTTCTACTCCTGATCCTGCTCCTGCTTCTGCTATCCACTCCTGCCTCCAGCCATCCACTCATGACCTTCTTGACCCAGATTGCTCACCTGGCCCCAACCCTAGCCTCAGGCCCCAGCATCTCTTCTCCTGATGTCTGGACTGTGACCCAGATCCCTCATCCAACCTGGGACTAGCCACAGGACCCAGGCTGCTAGTAGCTACCCCTATGTCTTCGGAATCACAAACCAAATGCTAAAAAACTGGGGTGTTCTTTCCTTAGGCAACAATTAACCTCCACATGGTGGGGGACCATATGGGATGCAGGGGAAACAAGGAGAAGAATGAGACTTTTCTAAACAGGAAGTTGTTTACAAGCATGGCATATTCTATGAGACTGCCTATTTCAAACAGCTTCCAGATTTAGAATGTTTGTTTGTTTTTTTTTTTTTTTCATGAGTACACTGATTCTTTTACTTATCTTACCTGAGATTCAAAGAAGATATTCATCTCCCAGGAACTCTTTGCCATTTGGGACTGCCCATTTTGATATTCCTAAAACCCATGTTCTCCCTTGCTATGGGAGATCCCACAGTACTGGCAAAAGGAATCTCAAAGGATAAACAAAATGAACTTTAAAGAGTCTGGAGGTTATACTTTTAAGATATTTCAGACTTCAGTGTCTTATAAATGCCTCTGTATTATTTTGTATTTTGCTGATTTGTTTGTTCAAGATTTAAATTTGTGGGGTTTAAGTTTATATATTAATGTATTTAATACTATTCTGTTACATTGAATCATTTTAGTGTACTGGGTTTTAACTACTGTTATATTCTATTTCATTTCCCCTATAACTATATCGAATAAATATTATTGAATAAGCCCATTAAAAAAACAAAAACACAAATTTTTCTTCAATTTTTGTCTTTGTAAATTGTCACATAGAGAAGAGAAGTACTTTATAAGAAAAAACTGGTTACTGTTGTATAACAATCTTTGGGAGCTAAATTCTAGCTATTATTATTATTATTGATGTTGTTATTGTTGTGGTTAACATAATTTCTTTATCTGTTTTCTGAAATTTTCCAAATTAAATACTCTGTCATATACATGTAAGGATAATTTTGTATCTTCTCCCATTGTTTATACATCTTAATTATCTTTATTCTTTTTTTTTGTTCTAGCTAGCTCACTTACTAGAAAAGAACCAGAACATGTTCACTTCATTTATTTTCTTAGAGGAAAAGATTCAAGTGTTTTCTTATTATAGATGGTATCAGCTTCCATTTGTAGACATATACTTTAATTTTAAAGAAAGGTCTTTCTTTGTATAGACCTTTAAATATTCCTAATGCCAAATTTTCTCAAATACTCATACAATTTAGTGGTTTTAATTGTATGATGACTCAGATACAAATATATTTAAATCGTACACATTGCCTTCACAATGTTAAACTATTCTAGTATCCATTATTTAAATCCAATTAAGTGGTGGAAAATAATTTTTAAATATATTTTAATAGTCTCTTTTCCAAGTTTTTCTTGAAAACTTTCCCCCTGCTATTCATGACTGAAACTGGTTTACCCTGTTTCTTTCTCTGCTTTTTCCTACCTGGTTTAGATATCAACCTTTTCTCCATTTCTGCTCTGAGGCCACTTTGTGATATTTATTTGAAGGCTTTTTGAGTAAATTCCAGAATATTCAACCAAGACAAAAACTTTGAATACATGACCAATAATGGACTTTTTGTCTAGCCTGATGAATCATCCTCACATAGAACCTAGAGACTCTTTGCTCAAGGACTAGTTAACAGGAGTCACATTTTTTTTTTTGTCCAGATCAGTTGTTAAATTAGGGAACCTAAGAGTAGAAAGATTAGAATTTTCAGGAGAGGAAACACTTAAAACAATGAAATTCAACTTCTGGAGGAAGTATGGACTAAAATAGGGAGAGGTACTAGTACTCGGATTTTATCACTATCGGGAACTTGTAGGTAATGAAATATCCTCTACCAATGGATTTCTATACTTTATTGTCACTTCAAGTTAATTTTTCCTTGTTTACAAGATCCATTTTCTTTCCCTTCCCTTTCCCCTCCCCCCTGCCAGAGCCAAAAAGCTATATTACTGACTTGTACAAATGTTATCACCTGATACCTATTTCCATATTATTCATTTTAGTATAGATTATTTAAAACCTAACCCCCCAAATCACATACCCATATATACATGTGATAAGTAATATCAAGTGTTTTGTTTTTACATTTCTACTCTCATAGTTCTTTCTTTCAATATGAATAGCATTCTTTCCAAGAATTCCTTCAGGGAAGCCCTGGCTTGTTGTGTTTCTACTAGCAGGAAAGTATATTACATTGGATTGTTCCACAATATTTTAATTTCTGTGTACAATGTTCTCCTGGATCTATTCATTACACCGTGCTTCAGTTCATTGGGGTTCTCCCAATAGATATAGAAATACTACTGATCATCAAGCCTTACAGCAAAATAGAATTCTAACATCATTATATACCACAATTTGTTCAGCGATTCCCCTACCCAGGAACTGCCCTTCATTTTCCAGGTTTTTTGCCACCAAAAAGAGTACAGCTATGAATATTTTAGTACAAATATTTTCCCTTATTACCTCTTTAGAGTATAAACCTAGTAGTGGTATTGCTGGATCAAAGGGTATGTATTCTTTTAAAGTCCTTTGGGTATAATTCCATATTGCCTTTCAGAATGTCTGAATTAATTCACAACTCTACCAGTAATACATTGGTATCCTGAATTTGCCACAACCCCTCAAAAATTTATTTTCCTTTACTGTCATGCTAGCCAATCTCCTAGAGATGAGAACACTTTTTCATGTGCTTCATGATAGTTTTGATTTTTTTACCTGAAAACTGCCATGTCTCTTGACAATTTGTCCATTAGGGAGTAGCTTGATGTTCTGTACAATTGACTTAGCTCCTTATGATTTTGAGAAATGAGAACTTTCACAGAGGTTTTTATTATAAAAATTATTTCACAATTTGTTGTTTCCCTTTTATTTTTAATCGCATTGATTTTGTTTGTATAGAAAATTTTAATTTAATATAATAAAAATATTCATTTTACATTTCATAGTGTTCTCTATCCCCTGGTTGGTCTTCAATTCCTTCCTTCCCCATAGATGTGACAGGTATACTATTCTATGTTCACTTAATTTACTTATGATTTTCCCTCTTTATTTTCATGTCATTTCTCCACTATGAGTTAATCTTGCTATAGGGTGAAAGATGTTGATCTAAGCCTAATTTCCCCCTACTTTTTTTCAAATCTCCCAGTAGTTTTGACAAATAGTGTGCTCTTGTCTCAGAAGGTGGGATCTTTGGGTTTGTTGAACACTATCTTGCTAAGTCTACTCCTTTTATCCACCCTGCTATCTCTAAGACAGTACTATGTAGTTTTCATGTTCACTGCTTTATAGAATAGTTAGAAATCTGATAATCCCTAAGCCTCCATCCTTCACATTCTTTTTCATTAAATCCCTTGATATTTTTTTATCTTTCATTTTCCAGATGAAATTTGTAATAATATTTTTCTAATTATTTAAAAAGTTTTTTGGTAGTTTGATATGTATAACACTGAATAAGTAAATCATTTTAGGAAGGATTTTCATTTTTATTAGCTCATCCGACCCCTAAACAATTGATGTTTTTCCAACTGTTTAAATCTAGTTTTATTTGTGTGAAGAGTGTTTTGTGGTTATGCTCATATAATTCCTAAATTTGCTAGGCAAGGAGATTCCCAAGTATATTATACTATCTAGAGTGATATTGAATGGAGTTTTCTCTTTCTAACTCTTGCTGCTTGGTTTTGTTGGACATGTATAAAAATGCTGATGATTTATGTGGGTTTATTTAATTATTTAGCACCCTGCAACTTGGCTAAAGTTATTGATTATTTCTACTAGATTTTTAGAAGATTTTCTTGGATTATCTATATATACCATCATGTCATCTGCAAAAAGTGATAGTTTAGTTTCTTTATTCTGTAGTTTGATCTCTTCAATTTCCTTTCCCCCTCTAATTGCTATTGCTAGCATTTCTAATACAATATTTAATATTAATGGTGATAATTAGCACCCCTGCTTCACTCCTGATCTTACTGGGAATGCATCTAACAGATTCCCATATCAGATGATACTTCCTGATAATTTTAAAGAATTACTCATTATAATTATGAGAAAATGTCATTTTATTCCTATATCTTCTAGTGTTTTCAATAGGAATGTGTGTTTATTTTGTCAATGACTTTTCTGCAGCTATTGAGATAATTATGTGATTTCTATTAGTTTGGTTGTTGATATGGTTAATTGTGTGGTTAGTGTAATGGAGAAGGTTTGTAGTTGGTAAAAGAAACAGGATCTAGGAGAGACAGCTGATGTTTAAGATTGGCTCAGAGAGAGGACAGAGGGTTTGAAGAATTTCCCCCTTTAGCCTTCTGTCCTCATTGGCTGCTCTCACAGATTGGGTCTTGTCCCCTTCCACTACTAGGGCCTAAAATGTTTGGTCCTGGGAAGATTTCTCTTCTCCTGAAGCTGTTATACTCACATTTGAATCAAATTTAGGAAAGGATAATCACTTTAATGTAAATTAATTCAATTAGGGTAATTCAAAGGAATGGCTAGCAGGGGAAAGAATGGAAAATGAAAGTGGGGAAAAGGTGGGTTGCTTTCTCTCTAACCCCTTTCCCCTCCCTCCTCGAGTGTGAGGGGAACTCAGGCTTTGGCAGACTGAGCCCCCTGAGAGAGAGTCAGGTTGACTGACCCTGGGTTTGGCCCCCTGGCCACAGTTCAGACCCAGGGCAACAGGAGCTGATATAAAGTCTGACAGAGACTCAAAATGTCTTTTCTCAGGTTTCTCTTCAGTAGTCTTTCCAATTGGGAAATGTTGGGGGTAAGGATTTCCAGTCATTAGCAGAAAAAAGGTGGGTAACCCTCCGGAGAAAGTCTTAACAAGTCCTTTCTCCTCAGCTTCTCAAAACTGAGAGACCAAATGCTCTTCAGAAGTAACCTTCTGGCTTCACAAGATTCCAGCCTCTTAGGGCCCCTCCCTGGATGGGGAGAAAGATTCAGACTGGCACTCTTCCTTTAGTGTCAGCCTCTGTCAAATTGGTTTTCCTAAAATTAAACTATCCTTGCATTCCTGGTAAAAAATCCTTCCTGGTCATAGTGAATAATCATTTTGATAATTTGCTGTAGTCTTTTTACTAATATTTTATTTAAGATTTTGCATCTATGTTCATTAAGGGGATTGTTCTATGGTTTTCTTTTCCTGTTTTTTGTCTTCCAGATTTGGGAATGAGGACCATATTTGTTTCATAAATAGAATTTGGAAAGACTTCTTCTTTGTCTATTTTGTCAAATAGTTTATAGAGTATTTGGATTAGTTGATTGTTAAATGTTTAATAAAATTCACATGTGAATCGATATGGCCCTGGTGATTTTTACTTAGGGAGTTCCTTGAAGTCTTGTTCAATTTCTTTGTCTGAGATGGGATTATTTAAGTGTTCTATGGCTACTTCTGTTAATCTGGGCAATTTATATTTTTTATAAATAATCATCTATTTCATCAAGGTTGCCATATTTATTTCCTCATAATTGGGCAAAATAGTTCTTAATAATTCCCTAAATTTCCTTTTCATTAATATTTGAGATCACCCTTTATATTCATAATATTGTTAATTTGGTTCCCTTCTATTTTTTATTAATTGGATTAAATAATACATTATCTATTTAATTTTGTATTTCCTAAATACCAGTTCCTAGTCTTACTTATTACTTGAAAAGTTCTATTACTTTCAATTCTATCAATTTCACCTTTGATTTTTAGGATGTCCAATTTGTTCTTTCTCTGAGGGATTTTAATTTATTCTTTTTCTAATTGTTTAAGTTGCAAGCTAAATTCATTGATCTCCTCCCTCTTCATTTTCTTGATATAGGCATTCAGAGATATAAATTGTCCCCTTTCTATTGCTTTTACAGTATCCCAAAAATTGTGATATGTCATTTCCTCACTGTTATTCTCTTCAATGAAATCAGTAATTGTTTCAAAAATTTGTTCTTTAAGCCCCCCATTTTGGAGCATGAGATTATTTAATTTCCAATTAATTTTTACTTTGCCACTTACTAATTATAATTTTTTCACGTTATGATCTGAAAAAGTTGCATTCATTCTTTCTGCTTTTCTGCATTTTTAAATTTTTTTTTCCCAACTACATGGTCAGTCTTTGTGAATGTTCCATGTGATACTGTAGCATATTTTTTTCTAACCACAGGTATGCAAATAATAAGCAAAATATGCAAGCTATAAAGAAAGAGATTTATTATGGGAGGGTTTATCCCACAACAAAGCTGGACCCTGGTTATATATCCCTAAAAACTGTGAGAGACTTTCCTTTATACCTCAAAGAATTAGACCTCTTTTATACCACTACAAAAATGCTATAAAATAGTCATAGCCCTCAAAAATAGAGATACCCAGAAGCAAATAAGCATTGGTTAAGTCAGGTAGGAATTATTCCTTATTTGTCCATAGGTTAGGACAACTAGGAAGCACCCCTTATTTGGTGAAAGAAATCTTTTAATCATGACTTAAAAATAACTTGATGGAAAGGGGGAAAGCAGTGATGCCTGGGCTAAGAGAGGGTGGTAATGAGTGGTACCAGGTTTTGAACTAAAGGGCAGGCATCCTGATACATAATAGATCACAAGTTATGGTGCCTGATAGAGCAACATTGAAGGGGGTTGGGGGGCTGGCACTTGTTCCATAATGAAAAACTTAATACTTATACTAGAATATTCACAAAAGCCTCCTACAATCATGACTCATGTTGGCTGTCTTAGAATTAAAATTATAATTATCTCAAGACTACTGATAACATTAAAATTGAATCTTCATATGAGGGATAGGAGATTTTTCTCCCACACTGCTAAAAAGAAGGTATATTCTTTTGCATCCCTATTTACTTTTCTCCAGATATCTATTAACTCAAATCATTCTAAGATTTAGTTCACGTTTCTTACTTCTTTCTTATTTAATTTTTGGTTATATTTATCTAGATCTGTTAGAAGAAAGTTGAGGTCTCCCACTAGTATAGTTTTACTATCTATTTCCTCCATAAAACCCAAGAGTTTCAAGGTTAAAATTCTGGATGCTTTGCCATTAGCTGCAACCATTTTGAGTAATAATATTTCTTCATTGTCCATACTGCCTTTTATCATGATACAATTACTTTTTACTTTGGCTTTGTCAGAGATCATGATTGTAACTCCTAAATTCTTTTTCTCAGTATATGTCAAATGAATTCTGTTTCAACTTTTTATCTTTACACTGTGTGTGTCTACACGACTCATGTGACTTTCTTATAGAAAACATATGGAAAAATGTTGGTTTTTAATCGACTGTGCTATATGCTTCCATTTTGTGGGTGAGTTCATCCCATTCATCATTCAGAGATATGATTACAACACGTATAATACCCATCATTTTTATTTCCTCTTTTAGTCCTACCCTATCTTTCCCTATTTTTTATACCAGTGTTTTACTTTTAATCAGTCCCCTTTCTATCCACTCTTATTTTACTTTCCTTCACACCCCATCCATTCTTATTCCCCTCCTATTTCTCTTTAAGATCTATTCATTGACCTCCACCCAAAACTTTTCCTCCCTTTCCTAACCAACTTCAAACCTCCCCTTTGTTATTCCCTTTCAACTTTCCTGTAAGGTAAGATTCTGAAGGTAAGAGTTTCAAAAACAAGGGGGTGGGGTGACAGCAGGGTTGCTCAGTGGATTGAGATCCAGGCCTAGAGACAGGAAGGTCTTAGGTTCAATTCTGGCCTCAGACACTTCCCAGCTGTGTGACCCTGGGCAAGTCACTTGACCCCCATTGCCTAGGCCTTACCACTCTTCTGCCTTAGATCCAATACACAGTGTTGACTCCAAGATGGAAGGTAAGGGTTTAAAAAAAAAAACTCAATAACTCTGTCTGTTCTTCCATCTCAGATCTGATTCCACTGAGAGGAATGCTTACATATTACCTATTAACACTTTCTTCCTCCCCATCTATTGAAAGTATTCCTCCCCTGCCTTGCCCTTCTTTACATGGAATAATTTATGATATTATAAGTTTTCCTTAGAGTTCTTCTTGGTACCATCCTCTTTTTTGTCTTTTCTGTAAAGGACAGAAGATAAAGCAGGATGAGCAAAGTGGGTGTCCCTCTAAATACAATTTGAAGGGTAGGCAGAGTAAAGGGATTTCCATGTTATATGGGACAAAACCACACAAGGAAAAGGGTTGGCTGACCAACACCACTTCCCCACACTACCTACTGTACCTGACACAGAGTCAGGACCCAGGCAACTTCCCAAATTCTATAAGGTGGGAAACACTAAAGCAAAAGCACTATAGACCTACCCCTAGAGGTGTCAGGCCCTGGTAGTGAGATTTGAAGCTTAATATCACTGGACTGACAGTGATAGTGGCAGCCAAGGAGGTAGCACAAATGTGGTAGCATCAGCAGCAGGGAAGATAGCCTCTAGGCAAAACACTGAAAACCTTACTATAGGATAAACAACAAAAACAAAAAAGTAACAATACATCACAGACCTACCCCCTGGAAATCCCAGGCTTTGGGGTGGGGTATAAAACTCTAGAGCACTTGCTTCATTCTGAAGCCTCATTAGTGGCAGTAGTAGCAGTTTTAGTAACAGCAGCAGGGCCAGAGAAAACAGCTTCGGGGCAATATACTGCTAAGGGGAATACACTAAAAGAAAAACAATGAAGACCTACCCCTTGCAATCCCAGGCCCTGGACCTGAGGGTCAGAGCTCAATAATACTGGGCTTTGTGAAGATTGGATTTAGCTATTTCCTGATTGTAAAAATGAAGATACTTAGTTTAACAAAATCAGGAATGTCTTGGGAACTTTAAAATTGTTCCACCCTAGTTAGACCATACTTTAGGGGAAGATAATCCAAAAGAGAGGTTGAGAAACAAGAAAAAATTCAAAATCTCAAAAAAAAAATGGAATCTGATCACAAGCTATGGAGGAACTCATAAGGAGTTCAAGAAAAAAGTAAGACAGAAGAAAAATGGAAAGGATAATGGGGGAAATGAAAATAATGCAAGAAGGAAATAAGCACATAAAAGGCAAAATTGATCAAATATAAAGAGAGACACTGAAATCAAATAATGCAATGAGTCCAATAAAAAAAAACGAATTGATCTGCTGAATGAACAGGCAAAGAAGTCTAAAGATGAAAAGAGTACCATGAAAAGCAGAATAATATAAATCAAAAATGAGAATGAAAAATCATGCATGAAAATTGGTATTTCAAGATTAGAATTGGGGAAGTTGAAGCTAATGATTTCATGAGACATCAGGAAATGAGAAGACAAAATCAAAAGAATAAAAGAAGACAAAAACATTCAATTTCTCATTAAAAAACTTATGAGGGGAATAGGTGGAGGAAAGAAATTAGACTACATGAAAAGAATGACAAAAAGTCTATACATCATATTACAAGAAATTATCTACAAAAAATTGCACTGATATTCATGAACAAGGAAGCAAAATAGATGGTGAAAGAATCCACAGATTCTACATTAAATTCTCAAATGACAACTTCCAAGAATCTTATGTCTGAGTTCAAGAGCTTCCACGCCAAGGAGAAAATACTACAACCAGACATAAGGAAACATTTTAGATAACAAAGAGCCCCAGTCAGGATTACACAAGATCTGGCAACCTCCCCACTGAAAGACCTCAAAGCTTAGAATATGATATTCCAGAAGGCAAGAGAACTGGGTCTACAACCATGAATCACCTACCTAACAAAATTGACTATATACTTCCAGGGTTAATGAAATAAAAGATTCCAAAACATTCACAAAGAAAAGATTACAATTAAACAGAAAAATTGATACCCAAATATAAAATTCAAGAGAATCATAAAAAGGTAAATAAGAAAGAGAAAAAAAATAAGGGTTTCAATAAGGTGAAGTTGATATTGTGCTAAAAGGAATAATGAACTGGAGGAATTCCATGTGGACTGGAATGACCTCCAGTAATTTATTCAGAGTGAAAGGAACAAAACCAGGAGAATTTTGTACCCAGAAACAGATACACTTTGGCACAATTGAACATAATAGACTTTTCTGCTAGCAGCAATGCAATGATCCAGTGCAATTCTGAGGGACTTATGAGAAAGAATGCTATCAACATGAAGAGATAGAACTGTGGTAGTAGAAACACAGAAGAAAAAAACATATGATTTATCACTTGTTTACATGGTTATATGACTGGGGGTTTGGGTTTTAAAAGATTGCTCTGTTAAAAAATGAATACTATTGATATAGGTGTCAAGTAATAAGTCATGTATAAATCAGTGGAATTGCTTGTCAGATGTGGAAGAGGAAGAGGGGAGGAAGAGAAAATAAATCATATAACCCTAAAAAAGTATTTTATGATTTTATTTTATATTGTGACATATTCTAAGGCAGCTTGGTGACCCTGTCGGTAGGGTGCTATGGTTGTAATCAAGAAAATCTCCATTCACATCTGGCCTTAAAAACTCACAAATTGTGTGATTATTGATATATTATAGACACTATCTCTTTTTCCTATAATGTACAACAGTTAAAAAACCATTTGCACAAATTTTGAGATAAAATGCTATGATTAGAAAAATATATAATACAGTCCCCAAGATATAGCAGGTACTTGGAAAATGCTATTGTTGTTGTTTTTCTTGTTGTAACTATTACTTTAATTAGTTCCTTTACTACTTAAATGATGATTTCTGAATTAATCACCACAGAATCTGCATATGATGATAATTCTAAAATCTCTGCCAATAACTATGCCTAATGGGCACTGAAAGACTGTCTGCCCTTTCTTCCAACCATAACACTGCTGGGTTTGTACCCCAAAGAGATAATAAGGAAAAAGACATGTACAAAAATATTCATAGCTGGGCACTTTGTGGTGGCAAAAAATTGGAAAATGAGGGGATGCCTTCAATTGGGGAATGGCTGAACAAATTGTGGTATATGTGATGGAATACTATTGCACTCAAAGGAATAAAAAAGTGGAGGAATTCCATGGGGACTGGAACAACCTTTAGAAAGTGATGCAGAATGAGAGGAGCAGAAGCAGGAGAACATTGTATAAGGATACTGATACACTGTGGTATAATGAAATATAATGGACTTCTCCATTAGTGGCAATGCAGAAACCCTGAACAACTTGGAGGAATCTACGAGGAAAACCACTATCCACATTCAGAGGAAACACTGTGGGAGTAAAAACACAGAAAAAAACCCACTGCTTGAATACATGGATCCAAGGGATATGGTTGGGGATATGGTAGGATATGAACACCCTAGTGCAAATATCAACAAAATGGAAATAGGTTCTGATCAAGGACACAAGTAATACCCAATGAAATTGCGTGTGGGCTGTGAGAAGGATGGGTGGAGGGGAGGTAGGGAAATAATGTGATTATTGAAATCAAGGAATAATGTTCTAAATTGACTAAATAAACTAATTCAAATGGAAAAAATAAAATAAAACAAAATCTCTGCCAATGTTTTAATTATTTTATTTATCTTTTTTCTCTTATTGCTCTAGCTAGCTCTCACAGAGCTCTGGCCCATACTGGACAGAAAAGCAAGAGAAGATCCACATTTTCAATCTGTACTTAGAGGAAAAGTTTAATGAATTTTGCTAATTCAGATGATATCAGCTTTATTAATAAACATATGTTTATTTTGTATTACAAAAATGTCTTCCTATACTTATTCTTTTCAAAAATTCATAAATACTACTTCATTCAAAGAACTTTTGCTTACATTCATATGGTTGTAGCTTAAATAGTTTTATAATTATTAAGAGTATTATCAACTATCAATAATAATTAATATTGTTATATTAATAAATATTCAAAATATGTTCATTACTTTCATAATGTTAAACTGTTCTCCTTACTTGAATTAGTCATACTTGGCTATGGCAATTGAAGTATATTTTTAAAATGTTTTTAATAGTCTATTTACCAAATTTTTACTAAAAACATTTGTATGGATATTCATAATTGATTTTTGGTTTTGATTTATAGTTTTCTTTTACCACCCGGTTTGATAGGTGTACAAGATATTCAGACGACGAACCTGGCAGCTCTTCTGAGAAGGACTCTCCAAGTGTTTTTCAGGATGTTCATCCATCCACCTACAACATCCACCTTTTACCCAACTGTCCCTATGGCAATCACTTCAACCATACCCTAGTAAAATTATCTCAGCAGATGGGCTAAAATCAAGTGATGGTAACCCACAGATCTCAAATCCTTCAGTGAGTTTGAAGGATGTCTACCAAAAATATTTGAAGAGTTTTCATGGCAGAATGGGCAGATGAGAATATTGTTTTTCTAAAGTCCATATGAAACCAACTGTGGAAGTGTTATAAGGGAGGGAGAACTTGTAGTATTAAAAGAGATAGTTGATGAGGATTTTGCATAACCTAATCCCACAAGATAATTCCCTATGAGTATATTAGAGGGTTGGTTAGGGTATAATGGAAAAAGATTTGATAATAAATGCCCGGAAGGTAGAAGGAGGGTGAGATGGATTCCCCCATTCAGTCTTCTTCAAATATGTCTCTCCACTAACCCTGTCTTTACTCCCCTCTAATAACTGTTTTATAGATGAACCTCTTCTCTTGGGGAAAGAGAGAGAAAGCAGCTCTCTTCCTCTTCCACTATGACTAGGAAGTCAATTTAGGATAAATGACAACTTTATTCTAACAATTGTGGTTAGGGATGAAATTAGAAAGATTTCTGAAGGTTAGGGTCTATAGGAAAGAGGGGAAAGGAAATCCCTGTCTGTCTCAAATCTCCCTTTCCCTCCCTCCAAAGTTGAAAGACTCAGGCTTGCCAGTCTGGTCTCTGAGAGTTCAGGTTTTGTGACCCCTGGTCTCTTGTCATAGCAGAGCCAATGTCCAGACCCAGGGTGTCCCAGGAGCTGTGTGAGATCTTGTTAGGCTGTTCTTATACTTTTCAGGTTTCTGCTATACCTCTTGGTATCATTGGGGGTTAGGGGGATGATGGTTAAATTCAATGAGGGATTTTGTATGGCTCAGGATTCAGTCTGTCTTAGAATAACAGGTGTTTATTCAGGAAGATGTTAGGGAAGGCTACTAGATAGGCAGGTTGAGGAGAAATCCTTATCTAAAAATGGCTACCCTGATATCCCCTTCTGTCTTCCCTCTGTGAAGACTCTTCTTTGCTTAGGCAAGCTAAACCCACTCACTACTGCTCTCTCTAACCATGGATCCTCTTGCTAAAATGTCTAATCCTAACTAAAACCCACTCAGGGGTTAGAGTTTGTTAGAATAGATTTGTAGTGCAAGAAATCCAGAGTTGAAGTGGTCTGGTTCACCTCTGAGAGGAAACCCCCTCAGAGGCTCCCATAAGCAGTTCAAACCTATTCCCCCTCTTCAGGTTAGCTCTTCATATTCATTAGTAGAGAGGAATCAGGTGGCAGGTTCAGTTGATAACAGGAATGAAGCCGGGAAGGTTTGGGGGCAGGTTAGAGATGACCAGGAGTTCAGAGCTGAATTCTAGAGTTGGCTTCAGCCTTCAAGCCTCCAACTGGTTTTCCCAGCTTGACCCTGGAATGCTCCAGCCCCTTCCTTCCACAATTCTAAACAAGTTTACCCCTGATTGTGTAAGTACATCCAATGCCATTCCCTTTTGCTGCCAACCTGAATTTCTTCCTCTGAATTCCTTATCACAGAAGGGAGTGTAGAAACTTAGAACACAGACACAAAACACAGCCTAGGTCATCTAGTCAATCTTTTGGCCATTTGTCTTGGCCATGGACTCTAAGGATTCATAAGGAGAAAGTGGGGCTGAAGATTTTCTATAACTTGACATCACTTAAATCTAATTCCTACAAGGTTAATACCATCTCTTGATGCTATTGATCTTTATCGAATAAAAAGTACAAAAAATAACCTAGGTTAGATATTAGTTTTCTAAGATAATGCCTCAATTTTATGTAGAGGTGATCCTCGATATTTGAAGGCTTTATGAGCAAAGTCTGGAAAATACTACCAAGACAATGAGGCTTCTTGTAGAGTCTCATTAATGAATTGTACTTATATGTTTATGACTTCGCCACATTCAGGGATAAGAGGATCATTACTGAAGAACTAATAGGAAATGAATAATTGGGCCAGAGGAACTCTAAAGACCATAACTAAAGCTATGTTTAGCGAGAATTCAAATTCTCAGTAGGAGAAACAATCACAGCAGTGAAATTCTGGAATAGGATGAAGTGTTGAATAAAACAGGAAGAATAACAAGATCCAGGATTTCCTCAATATAGGGAAATTCTAGGTGAGGAATCCTTATCTCGCAATGCAGTTTGAATTTTATCACTTCAAGTCTTATAAAATGGAATGTCATAACTTATCCCAGATTCATATGTGTCAGAGGAAGAAATAGAACCCAGGTCTTCTATGACTTCAGTGTGACCTCTCTATTGATGATTCAACACCACCTCTCCTCCATATAAAATTATTAAAATTCTTGAATATGTTTTATAGTATAGACATTTCATGTCTTAAAATGAAAAAAGTCACACCCAACATTCATTTATGCATTAGAAAACCAAGTTTCCAAATGAATTTTCCTTTATTAATATAAGCATAGCATATTCCATGCATTTAAACTTCTCTCCTTTTTAATACTCTCACTCGTTTATACCACAGAGTCTGGACGCACTCTTCTTTTCTTTCTCCGTTTGCTAACGTTTGCAGCATTTAACATGTGGACCATCACAGAAGCCAGATTGTGTATATGGTCTTCGACAATGAATGAAACAACGGCCACCCCCGGATTCACATTGAGCATAGCCTCTATGTTTCAACATCCCTGTGGAAAGAAGAACATGAATGTTTCAGAATATTTATTTACAGCCACAGAGAAGTTACACTGTACTCTGAAACGGAATTGAGAGAATTTAGCCATAAGCCTTAGAATTTTTAATTTGATTTTTTTAACTTTTAAGACTTTTTTCAGTTACATGTAGAAAGTTTGACAATTGCTATTCAGATTCTCTCTCTCCCAGGCTTCCCACCTCCAAAAGGCAATAAATTGTCTAATATACGTTATAACATTGCTGTCATGCAATACATATTTCTATCTTCCTTATTCCATGAAAGAAGACACATATCACACAAACAATTTTTAAAAAGCTCATGAACACAATTAAGTGCAAAATGTCATATTTGATCCGCAATCAAACACCAACATTTCTTTTATTGGTTATAGATCATCCTAGGTCCTTTGGGGATAATCTTGGAACCATGCTTTCCTGATAATATTTCAGTACTGTGAAGTTGATCACCATAAAATATTTCTGTTATCATATATAATGTTTTCCTTGTCCCTTTCACTTCATTTTGCATCAGTGCATAAAACTATTTCCAGCTTTTTTTTTTAACTTATCCTGTTCATCACTTTTGGTAGAGATAGGTCCTTTTCCCTGATCTCTGATATCTTTTCAATATAGACCCAGAGTGCACGTAATTCTATGGTCCTTTGAGCTGGGTTCCATGTTGCTCTCTAGAATGGTTGTATCAATTCACAGTTCCTTCACTAGTGTATCAGTAATCCAGTTTTTCTACATCTCCTCCAACATTTATTGGTTTCCTTTTTGGTCATGTTAATCATAACTATGAGAGGTGAGATATGATATCTCAGCATTGTTTTAATTTGCATTTTTAATCAATATTGATTTGGAGCATTTTTTCTTATGACTATAGATAGCTTTAATTTCTTTATAAGAAGTACCTATTCATATTTCTTAACTATATGTCAATTGGAGAATAAATTGCATCCTTATAAATTTCAGTTATTTTTCTATATGTTTGAGAAATGGGACCTTTGTCAGAGACATTTACTGTACTTTCACCACACCTAATTTGTTATTTCCCTTCTAATAATGGTTGTACTGTTTTTTTTTCTGCTTTCTTTTAATTTAATGTAATCAAAACTACTTATTCAATTTTTGGAATATTCTCCATTTCTTGTTTGGTTATAAAATATTCCCTTATTCATAAATCTGACCAGTAAACTCTTCTGTGTTAAGCTAATTAATTTATGATACCACCTTTATTTCTAGATTAAATATCACTTTTGACTTTATTTTATTATATTGTCTGAGATGTTTGTGGATGCCTAATTTCTGCCATATTGTTTTCTAGCTTTTACAGCAGTTTTTGTAAAATGGTGATTTCTTCTCCAAAAAGCTTGGATCATTGTGTTTATCAAATAATGGGTTACTATTATCATTAACTGTTGTGAGTTAATTATATAAACTACTCTCTTCCTTAGGTAATACAAGATTATTTTGATAATTGCCCCTTTATAATATAGTTTGAGATCTGTTTTCGATGGGCCGATCCAATCTCTCTATGAAAATAGAACATAATAGGAAGGTATTTCTGAATGTATTCTTTCTAACTTGCATTCAGATCTCTTACTTGATACTTTCAGTATAACCTCAGGAGAGGCACATAAACTTTCTGACTTCAATTTTTTTTTCCCAATCTTTGAAATGAAGGAGTTTTTACTAGAAGATATTTTAGCTTCCTTCCAATTAGGAGCTAATGCTGTCAATCTTTGTGTGATGCTTACGGCATAATAGAAATGTCCTAATATTCCCTGTTCTGACTTCCCATGGTTTTTAAGAATTCTTTTAAATAAGGAGTGACCTCCCATTGGTTCAAAGTCTCTTATTCTTCTTGCTTTTCTTCCTTCTGACTAAAAAAAGTGCCTCTATTATGCTCCTAAATGAATACTATTCTAATAAGCTCCTTGGACTCAATAAAAGCATATTTTCCCTTGCTGTTCTTTAGGCAGGTCCCAGGAATAAGTTCAATTGTCTTTAGTTACAAGCAATGTAGGAGAGGGCTGACTGAATTAATTGGAATACATATTGGGAGATATATTTCGATATATATATCCCAAACCTTTTCATTTCTTATTCTGAATCTTACCTTTGACAGCATAGGGAAATACCAAAAAAAGCACCATATACATCAGGTAGAGAGTCCTCATGGTCAGTGAAAACCTAGAACCATAGAATCATAGAAGACATGAAGGGAGGACAACCTAGCAGAAGATAGGATAAAATACAAATAAGACAAAAACAGACTAGGAAATACCCTATTTACCTTGGTTCAGCTAATAACACCTCTTTTTTTAAAACCCTTACCTTCTGTGTTGGAGTCAATACTGTGTATTGGCACCAAGGCAGAAGAGGTAAGGGCTAAGAAATGGGGGTCAAGTGACTTGCCCAGGGTCACATAGCTGGGAAGTATCTGAGGGCAGATTTGAACCTAGGACCTTACATTTCTAAGTCTGGCTTTCAATCCACTGAGCTACACAGCTGCCCCTAAATAATGTCACCTCTTAAATGTCTGAAACTGTCTAAACCCAGGTCTTCATGGCTTCAGTGTGACCCCTCTAACAACACTGCCTCTCCTCCATACAAAATTGTTAAATCTCCTGAATATATTTTATCATATAGATATTTCATCTCTTCAAATTACAAAAAATTACACCCAAGATTTATTTTTTACTTAGAAAACCAAGTTTCCAAATAGATTTTCCTTTATTTGAACTAGCATAACATCTTCCATTTATTTTAACTTCTCCCCCTTTTTATACACTCATTCTTCCATATTACAGACTCTGGATGTACTGTTCTTTCATGTTTGTTTTTGCTAATGTATGCAGCTTTGTTTCTTTGGGGTTTTTTGACTCTTTTGACTCTGACAGAAACCAGAAGCTTTGTATTATCTTGGACAATGATAAAAACAATGGCCACCCCCTAACCAACATTGCAACATATTTTGGATATCCTCCAACTCTATGGAAAGGATCACATGAATATTTCAGAATTTTTGTTTATAGTCACAGAAAACTTATGGTATATTATGATACAGAATTGAGAGAATTTAGCCCTAAACATTGCATTCAATAATTTGATTTTTTAACTTTAAAAATTTTATGGAGGAAATAGATAGCAAGACCATATTAGTGGGGAACCTCCATTCCCCTCCAGAACTAGATAAATTTAACAAAAAATAAATAAATAAGACCAAATGGAAGTGAATGAAATGTTAGGAAAATTAGAATGAATAGAAATCTGAAGAAAATTGAACAGAGATAAAAGAAGGATATACCTTCTTCTCAGAAATACATGATACAAGCACAAAATCAACCATATACTAGTTTATAACAACAATTCAAACAAATGCAGAAAAGCAAAAATAATAAATGAAACTTTTTCAGGTTGTAATGTAATAAAAAAATTATAATAAACAAAGGTGTATGGAAAGGCAAATTTAAAATTAATGGGAAATGAAAAAATCTAATTTTATAAAACTAGTTGGGTCAAAACAGAAATCATAGGAAGAATTAGAGATTTCATTAAAGAGAATGACACTGAGGACACTACATATAAAAATCTATGGGATACAGTCAAAACAGTATTCAGAGGAAAATTTATATCACTGAGTCCCTATATGAACAAAATGGAGAGAGTAGAGATCAATTAATGTGTTTAGAACTTAAAAAATTAGAAAAAGAACAAATAAAAAATCCCCAGATAAAAGTAAATTGTAAATCCTAAAAATTAAAGGAGAAAATAAAAGTAAAAGAACTATGGAAATATTAAATAAGACTATAATGTGGTTCGTGCTTTTTAAAAACAAATGAAATAAATAAAGTACAGGTTAATCTGATAAAAAAGAAAGAAGAGAAAAACATTAGCCATATCAAAGAGGAAAAGGGTGATTTTATCTCTAATAAAGAGGAAATTAAGTATTTATTCCAATAAATAATAATATTAATTCCAATTAATAACCAATAATGATTACCTATTCCTTACCAGAAATCCAGAAAATTCTGTCAACCAGATCAGAGGAGCTATAGTAAGCAGAACTCCTAGTTCTCTATCTTTGGACACAACTAACATTCTCACAAGCACACACAGAGCACCAGGTTTATATTTTCAGAAGATGGAATCTTGGCAGAGAAACCTATCAGCATAAAAACCCAAAAAGGTCTTAAAACAGTCTTTCTGAGCCAAGAAACCTAACTAAGTTTGAACCCAGGTGCAATGACTGAGTACTAAGTTTTTTATTAAAGAGACTGATCCGAAACAAAGACAGGAGTTGGCAAGATGACATGTGTTCTCCTCATAATGTATTTTGGTCTCTTATATGTGCTGATATTTGGTCACCATGTACCATGGCACCCTACCTTTCTGCTTAGCTGGGAAGGGTAAAGCCCCCCACTACTAGCATCCCAGATATTAGTTTATTTGATTAATATTTTAATAGGATAGTCAAAAGTTGGGCAAAGAGACAGATAAACAGTTCCCTTTGCATCTTCTGTCTGTACTGTTTGTGGGGCACTCTGGAAGATTATCTGGAGGAAAGGAACTGACCTCTCTTTCACCATTATCTCTTCTAGATCCCTCCCTTCAAAAGATATCTTATCAGTATTACTTCAGTACCACTCCCACCAAAATAATGTGTCACTTCAGCAAAAATTGCTACATTATTTTTATTTGCTGACTAAAGGATTGCATTGAGAAAAAGGCATTAGAGATCACTTATTAAAAACTTGTTATGACACAAATATGAAAAATTAAATCTAAAAAGAAGAAACAATTTATCCAAAGCTTCAGGTTTACTGGAATTATTACCTAAAGTTAGAGGTAAAGAATGTGATAGAAACAATACTTGTTTTAGTTAGAAGACAGCCCCTGTCATCATATCAAATAGTGTAAACTTGGCTTAAAGTGTGAATTTTATGATATTCTTAACTTACGATTAGAGATTTGTTATTTAGTACTCCTCTACTGTATGAGGCATGAATGGTCTTGATCAGAGCTGAAAAAAGTAATATAACTCCATTGTATTTCCAGAAAAGAGGGAGAAGACTTAGGATTCTGAATTCTCTTCCTGTTCATGAAAGGTGAAAGAATTTGAAAACTAAAGTAATGGCTGGTAAACCTTTGATGATGTCCTGACTCCTAGGATATACATTAGAAATGTTGGGGAATTTCCCCTTGGTTGACAACTGCAACTGCTTCTTGGTTAAACTGAATTACCAGGATCCTGAAGAGAGGGATCATTCACCCTTCTAATCCTGTATTATAGAACCTCATATATACATGTTTGTTTGTTTTTTTTTATTTCAGTTTATATGATTAGGTCTCTTTAATTTTGCTAAATGTATTCATAATGGTACATATATTTGGCTGAATAGGACTAAAACTTTGGATACATGACATAGGGAGCTCCTTTCACATTAAGGAATAACAATTAAAAGTTTTAGCTTGAATTTGAAAAAGTATTAATTCTTCAATAATCTCTCTCTTTCACATTTTACATATAGTATATATTCGCATATATATGTATCTATGTATATGGCAAGCATAGTAGTTAGAATGTTGGGCTTAACACTAAAAAGTCTTATCTTCCTGAGTTCTAAGACCCTTATTAACTGTTTGACTTTAGGCAAATCTCTTAACCTTGTTTGCCTCAATTGCCACATCTATAAAATGAGGAGAAAACAAAAGCAGTGAACCACTTCACTGTTTTTGCCAAGACAACCCAAATGGTGTTTCTAGGAATCAGAAATGAGTGAAGAAAGAAATATGTTTATATAAACACACACACACACACACACATTTTCCCTTATTTTCCACCTTCATTTTTCTAGATGATTAGTTCTATTAGGGAACAAGAGAGATAGTCACCTTATATGTGACACAGAAGACTGAAAAATAAAAATCCCATCAGATTGCTGGCTTTAGTTTATAACATCAGACTTGTTATTCTGACAATTCATGAGGGATCTCCTTGTCTGAAGGGATGACAAGTGGGTCTGATAGGTAAGAAGGAACCAAGTAGTCACTAAAAGACAAATGTGGTCACAAAACAATGGAATGAGTCACAGGGACACAGCATTTTACTTGTCAATTGCCCTTGATAAAAACTAATCAGTCCATTAATAGAGGCATAACAGGAAATTATAGCTTCCTTGGAGTTCAAGGTAGATTGAAATTTCTTAGTCAATTCTTTTCCTAGTTGTACTCCCCAAAGATTATAACCTTTGTCATCCCACACAATACCGTGAACAAAGATAGTCTGCTCATACATAGCAATAAAAATCAAAGCCTGAAAGGAGTGACTTTTCTAAAGGAAATAGATGATTTCCCACAATGACTTTATGAGGCTGTACCTTTTGCATGGGATCACCACTCTTCCTCAAGGTCAGAGATTGTGACATTCATTCTCTGATCTCTTCCCCTTCATCAGACTTTTCATCTAAGCTCAGACGTTTGCTAGAGGGATCCTGTGGGCAAGGTTGGTCTGGATTGGATTCTGTGGCATTGTAAAGATAAGAAAGTAACCTAGAAATCATTGGGATACCCTTCTGAAATTACATGGCAGCAAATGTACTTTCCCTTCATTTTTTACTTTTTCACATATTGCCAATTATATTATAATCAGTTTGGGAATCCCAATTAGTGATATACTTCCCATTGAGACTCCATCTTACTCCAAAGTAAGTAGATCAAGAATTGCAGCACATATATTGGGCCTCAATACGTGAATCTCATATCCATGACAAGTAATATATTATTCTGTTCCAGGGTGAAGGGGAAGATGGAATTGTTCATTAAATGAGCTGCTGACAAGAGCAAATTAGTGTTGTCAGAATCAACATCAAAGATAATGGAGAGGCTAAATGCAGACTACAGTGGGACACATGATTAGAGAATGTAATATAGAAAAAGGATGCACAAAGGAGAAAGTCAGAGAGGCAAAATACAAGTAATCCATGGTAAATGGTATCTAAAAAAACCTAGTTTACCAGTAGTAACATGGTATCTAATAACCTTAGGTAGAGACTTTCAAGGAGGAGAGAATGACTAACAATGCCAATGGCTGATTGGAGGTCAAAGAATGAGGATTGAGAAAAGGCCACTGTATCTGACAACTAATAGATCAGTAGTATATTTGGAAGGAGAAATTTTGAGGGAAACTTAGAAGGTATATTATAAGGGAATGGGAGAAGAAAATGTAAATGATCCTTCAGTAGATTTTTTTAAAATTAATTTAGCTGCAAAGAAGAAGATGGTTGGTTAGGAAAGAAGGATTAATTAAGGTTGTTTTTTTTAGGAATAAGATTATATATCTATTTTTGTAGGTAATGGGGAACAAAACAGGAGGCACAAAGATTGAAAATAAATTATAGCATTGGAATAACAAAGGAACGGTCTGTTGGGGGAGATAGGATGGAACAGAATCAGGTGAACAGATAGAGGGATTAACTTGGTAAGGAGTAAGACTATTTGATCAAATAGCAGAGAGGGACAGATACAGAAGGTACTTAAATTATGGGACATGAGGAAGAGAGCTCATAAAGTTTATGACAGAAGAGGCATGTTTCATAATTTTCTTTGTTGTTGTCCTTGGCATCAATCAATGATAAATAATTTAGAATTATGAGAATATTCTGTAGGTTCCAGACAAAAAGAGAAAAAAATTCAAAATGAGAACTTAAGAAGTTGAAGTAAAAAATAAATTTCCTACAAACTCATAATTAAAAAAAAACTTATCCAAGGAAAAAATGGGGTAGAAATGAAAGAAAACTATAATAGGGTTACAATAATTCACTCAGTTTAATTAGTATCTATCAATTATCAGAGTAAAGAGATAAAGTGATCTCTAATCTAAGCAGCCTAAAAAATACTGAATCTACAGATATTGGGCTTCCTTGCAATTTTGATTCTTTGGTTTTTGTCTTTCATATTCAAAGGGGACCAAAATGATATCACTGGTGATGTCTTTTGACTCACACATGAATTAGATTGCAGTGAGGCAGAGTTAAACAAGGTTCACAGCCTTTCTCTTCCAGAGACATCAAATTATTGTAGCAAGAAAAAAATAAGTCAAGATGACTGGTGATGGCTTTAGATGCAGTGGATGACCTTGATTTCTTTGATACATAATCAAGTTCTTAGTATTCCACAGAGCCAACTTCATGGCCATTTCAACAAAATGTTATAATTTTCCCTTTGGGTAAGAGAAGTCTTCGTGTACCTCAGATAGACATCTTCCTAAGTCTTCAACAATTTTGAGGTCTGTCAGTTAACCTCAACCTAGTTTAGCTTACCTGTTGAGATATTTTACTGGAGTGCAATCACTGCAAATTTTATAGATTCTTTCAGCCACAAGTTAGAAATGGGTGGCAGATGGACACACATAAAGAAAAAAAGTTCTTAAAAGGACTCAGGAAGCCCTGAAACCAGAGCTACTAGTCTTCTCTGAAAACCACGTTCCAAGTAGGGAAATATAGAAACCACAGGCAAATTTTATTAAAACTATATGCTTACTAAAATGTATGAAGTATAATATAATATTATGAGAAATTTTCCTTCATAAAATACATCAGTAGATTATAAATTCAGTTTTTCACAAAGTGAATATGAAACAAAGCTGAGGATAGTGTGCAATGCTAGGTTGCTCAATGGATTGAGAGGCTGGCCTATAGAGAGGAGGTCTTTCATTCAAATTTGGTCTCAGAGAGTTCCTAGCCATGTGATCCTGGGCAAGTCACTTATCCCCTGTTGTCCAGCCCCTACTGCTATTCTATCTTAAAATGAATGCACAGTATTGATTCTAAGACAGAAGGCTAGGGTTTAAAATTAAATAAGAAAGTAAGTAAATAGATGAAATAAAACTAGGAAATATATTTTGCATAAAAATATATATTATGCGTAAATAAGAATAAAATGGAAGACATCAAAAAAGATAAAAATAAAGAGATATGTACATACATGTGTATGTAAATATTTATACATATGTTTATATATAATATATATGCAAATCATATCAACATTGAGAGCAATGGATCTCTGGCCCTTCACTTCTCATATTCCAATCCTGAATATACTGATATAGTTTCTAATAGTGTCACTGGATAGAAGAATGTTGTGAAAGAGGAATAGGGTATATTAAGTTATCCAAAGTTATCTGCTAGCAGTTGTGCAATTGGGAGAACATTTATGTATTGTTATAATTAAAAATCTCTGAAGAGGGGGCAGTTGGGTAGCTCAGTGGATTGAGAGCCAGGCCTAGGTCCAAGGCAAATCTGGCCTCACTCACTTCCTAACTGTGTGACCCTGGGTAAGTCACTTGACCCCCATTGCCTAGCCCTTTCCACTCTTCTGCCATGGAGCCAATACACAGTATTGACTCCAAGACTGAAGGTAAGGGTTTTAAAAAAAATCTCTGAAGAGCATATCTTAAATCATAATTGTTTTTTATATGATAAAAATGGGGTAGAGAAAGAGAAAACACCAGCTAAATGTGGCTGGCCACCTCCCCATATTTTAGCTGGGGCCCAATTACATACCCACTTACTCAGGATTCCAAGTAAATCATCTTCTGTTTCCACAGGCTACACTGATCCTTCCTGGTCTTACTAACCCAAAGTTTTACTATTTTAAATAAACTGACACTATTATCCTTATAATTCTTAACTATTACACTAACGCTATTGTCTTTATCATTCTTAACTTTGCCTCCAAGTAAAAAAATAACAAAGGCTAACTGGCTGAGTCTCAGCAGGAACCCATTTAGGACTCTTGAGTCTTAGAAGACTCAGAGACCAAACCATAGACCAGGTCTTGCTTTGGTCTTCTCAGAGTTAAAACAATCTATAAAATCAGTAATAGATAGTCAATGGTGTTTCCTAAATTGAAAAAAAAGGAAACACTTACCTCCTTCAGGTCTTTCCCTCCTTTCCTTCTACTGCAGACAGTAAGAAAGAGAGAGAGCAGGAAATGTATAAATGGAGAATTTTAAATCTCCATTGGTGAAATCATGTTTTTGGTATTTAACTGTCAGTAACCCCTCCCATGTCCTTTCTTGCATAATGTAGCATGAGCAGTGACGGTGGTAAGGTGGGGAAAATTTGAAAATGGCTAACCAGCTATGGGCACATGGTTTTTATTTTGTATCATCTTTATTCCTTGATTTCTAATGATCTGTAATGAACCTCATAAAAAAGTAATGATTTTATTTTAGAGATATAATTTTAATTTTTATAGTTTTGGCAACCACAAGTCAAATGAGAACTCAATTTTTTTAAGGTAGCCTAGATAATTTTTTAAGCCACATTTTTCCTGCCAAGTTTTTTTCCCCACCCCACCCACCCACCCACCCACCCTCACAAAGAAGTTTCTCCTGATTCAGTTTGCTCCTGCTGCTAAATTCCAGTGACTTTCTTCTACTCTTGCTCCTGCTCCTGCTTCTGCTGCCCGCTCCTGCCTCCAGCCATCCACTCTTAACTTTCTTGTCCCAGATGGCTGACCTGGCCCTGACCCCAGCCTCAAGCCCCAGCATCTCTTCTCCTGATCTCTGGACTATGACCCAGATTGCTCATCCAAACCAGGCCTGGCCCCAGGACCCAGGGTGCTGGTAGCTGCCCCTATGTCTTCAGAATCACAGACCAACTGGTAAAACCTGGTGTGATCTTTCCTTAGGTAACAATTAACCTCCACATGGCAGGGGACCTCAGGGGATGGAGGGAGAACAAGGAGAAGAAAAAGACTCTTCCAAACAGGAAGTTGATTACAAGCATGGCATATTCTATGAGAGAGCAGTGCATTGCCTATTTCAAACAACTTCCAGATTTAGGACTTTTTATTCTTTTACTTATCTTACCTGAGATTCAGGAAAGAAATTCATCTCTCAGCAACTCTTTGCTATTTGGGACTGCCCAATTTTATATTCCTAAAACCCATGATCTCCCTTGCTATGGGAGATCCCACAGTAGTGGCAAAAGGAATCTCAAAGGATAAAAAAAAATGATTGTTAAAGAGTCTGGAGGTTACATTTTAAGACATTTCAGACTCCAATGTTTTATAAAAGGCTCTGTATTTTTTTTTTGTATTTTACTGATTGCTTTGTTTAAGATTTAATTTTATGTTTTTAAGTTAATATATTAATGTATTTAATACTATTATGTTACACTGAGTCATTTTAATGTACTGGGTTTTAACTTCTGTTATATTCTGTTTCTTTTTCCCTATAACTATACTGAACAAATATTATTGAATAAGCTCATTAAAAAAAAACACACACAACTTTTTCTTCCATTTTGACTTTATAAATTGTCACATAGAGGATGGAAGACTTCATAAAAAAACTGATTCCAGTTGTATAACAACTTTTGGTAAGTTTAATGAGCTAAATATCTCTGATTAAAGGAGTCTTCAAATATAAATTTTAGATTTTTAGATTTTTTCAACAACTCTGATCATTTTGCCTGCCTCTACCAGAAGGCAAAGTCCATTTTAGTAGCTGAAGTGAAGTACAATTATAATCTCAACCTCCCTCATTTATAAAAGTGAATGGATGGGACATTACAGTCTCATACCAAAGGAGCTGGGAAGCTGATCCCAGGGCATGGTACCCCTGGATGGCTCCCAAGGAGGAGCATCTCTCATTTATAACTCTTCAGCTTACTTTACCTTTTCACCAGGATGATCTCTGGATTCTTGGTGGCATTTTTTAGACTCAAAATCAACAGTACAGAGATCTGGTCTTTTCTAGATTCCTGCCATGTTTTTGTAATGACAGTAATAGAATTTTTTAAAAATATCTCAGCCAAGGTTGAAACATTACTACACCTGAAAACTTGTGACAAGTATCCATTAGCTTCTAAGGGTTTTTTCTTTAAATATCATATAGGAGGTTCATATAAAATATCACAATGGATTTGTTTGTTATTGTCATTAAATAAGCTATTATAACTTTGGGGATTTTGATACTTTTTGAATGTGCATTACATGCTATACTACTGTTCTTTAGGAAAAAAAAACCTGTTACTTTGTGAAAATCATATGCTTGTACTCACAGTGGATCATGGCCAGGTTTGATGAAGAAATGGATCTCATTTTTTGGTGAGAAACTTTTGTATTCTATATTTCCTTAGCTGACAGAGTGTATCAATGATTAAAAGCTATATTTTTGACTTTTAAAACTCTTATTGTTTTTACTTACATATGCAATATACTATTTTAGTTTTTTTAATTTTTTCTCTCCTTTTTGTATTTGTATTTGAAGCACATGTCACCAGTATTGAGAAGTGTGAATTTTAAAAGTCTCCATCTTGGTCTAGCACCCAAAAATTGTGCACACCCACCTACACGGGCATGCGCTAGTCAATGACTAATCAGAAATAACTAACTGCCCACCTGGGCTGTCCTAAGCCAAGCTAGAGCCAACCATTGGATTTGTGAGACACAGGAAGTGAGGTAGGGAACAGCCTCTGAGATTCGCGGAACTTCCTGTGGAGAGAGAGCTAGGGGAGTTGGTGTTAGGAGCTTGGAGAGAGAGGACGCCCGCAGACAGCTTTCCTTCAGATCGGTCACGTGAGTTAAGGACTGGTTCTTTCCACCTGGGCCTTTAGGCCTAAACTCCCTCTGCCTTGGTCAGAGGTTGAGTAGCCTCTTTCCCTTTTCTCTTCTCTCCTTCTCTCCCTAACCTTTTCCCTACTCCCAGTGTGATTAAACCTCCATAAACCTCATTCTGACTTGAGTGTTTCATTTTAGGAATTTCATAAGTAAATTCCTTGGCGGCCATTGTTAATATTATATAAATCTTGTAGCCACATTTGTAACCATTACTATATTATAACCTTCTCCCAGAAGCCTTAAATTTCCCCATTACAGTTTGGCTAACCACTACGGGAAAAAGAACCTTATCAGTCTTCTGATCTCCTTACTATCACCTGGGAGAAATCCCACCCCGGCTACCCCCCCCCTGGCTCTTGGCCCTGCCTTAGTGCTTGGAAGGTTTCTAGAACCTCAATAAATTTCCTGAATTTTCTTGCCTTTTCAACCCACTTATTGCTCACTCCCTCAGTCCTGTTACCAAATACCTTGGCTTAAAGACACAGCTGCCAGAACAGGTGAGTATAAAACACCTTTTCTCTTTTCCCTTTACCCCTTAAGTTAAATTGAGGTCAACAGGATTTTTTTTTCCTTCTCCTCTTTGTCTCTCATTTCTATCTCCTTTTACTTTAAGGAGGTGGCTCAGTAGAGAGAGGCAGGCCAGGCTTACCTAATCAACTAAGCAAGGAGGAACCTCAGGAGAAGTAGCTCTTAGGAGCTCCTAGCCCGCAAAAAACAGCTGAATACAGCTAGGGAGCTAACTTAAAACCCATTTTTTTTTCTGTTTCCTGGCCTTTCTAGTCTTAAAAATTTAAGTGGGCTTTGCTCAAGGAAGATAGCACATGGTCATAGCGGCTTTAGCCTGAGGGCCAAAGAAGATTGCTGGGACCCACCCACATACACTTTGTAAAGAAGGAGAATTTACAATACAATAGGCCCTTAGCCTGTATAGGGTTGTAGACTCAGAGCCACCTATTGTAAAAAGAAAAAGCCTGTGGAAAGTTTGCTGCTTTGCCCTGCTCCCCACTTGCTTTGTGAAATTACAAAATATACATATAAAAATGAGTACTATATCCTTTGACAATTATAAGGCAGCTGAAGAAGTAGGGGCATTGAGGAATGAAGGATACCTCCAAATTTTTATATTAATAGGTACTGTCATTTTTGTACTCCTCAATACTATATTTAGAGATGAAAAAATAAAACAAATTGAGGATAAAATAAAAAAAATTGAGGAGAAAATAAAACAAAATGAGGAGAAAATAAAACAAAATGAGGAGGAAATAAAGCAAAATGAGGATAAAATAGAAAATATTGAGGATAAAATAGAAAATGTTGAGGATAAAATAGAAAAAATTGAGGATACAATAGAAAAAATTGAGGATAAAATAGGAAATATTGAGAATAAAATAGAAAAAATTGAGGATAAAATAGGAAATATTGAGAATAAAATAGGAAATATTGGGGATAAAATGGGAAATATGGAAGATAAAATAGGAAAAATTGAGGATAAAATGCAAGCCCAATTAGAAGATCTAAAAAGTTTCTTACAGGATCAATTGACAAACAACCACTCTACCAGAAATAGACCTGTTTCTGAACCTTTGAATGAGGAAATTTCCTTCCCTGAAATAGAGATGGAAAATACCTTTCCTATAGCCAAGTTAACAGACTGCTTCTCTCGTGTAGTGCAAATCTTGTCTGAATTTAATCCCCAAAACCCTTCCCCGGCAATCCCAGATTCTCATGTTCCTTCTCCTACAGAAAACCAAATTCCAATGCAAGAGAGATCTTGTCCCCCTAGAAAAACCTGTCCTTGTCAAACTGACCCACAGGTGCAAAATCCAACTAGAGGCCTGTTTCCTCTAAGAGAAGTACCTGAAATAGGACGAAATGGGGATGTGGTGACTTTAAGACATAGGATACCGTTTACTCCCCAAGAAATAAATGAATTTACACGAAATATTCCCACATATGAACAAGATCCTTTTCTAGAAACAAAAAAGATGGGAGACATATTTTTTCAGTATAATCCGTCTTACAAGGACGTTGAGAGCTTACTCCAGGCTTTTTTAAGTGAACGTGAAAAAAATAAAATAATTGCTCATGTCAACAAAACCAGGGGGCGTAATGCAGCACATTGGCCATCTCAGGATCCCGAATGGGACTATAACAATCCTGAGGATTATCTACAACTATACCGTTGTAGAGAGGCCATCCTCACGTCCATGAAGGAATGTGCGGACAGTACAGATAAGTGGATGGAACTGGAAAAAATTAAGCAAAAGGAAAATGAAACACCCTCCAGATTTATGGACAGAATTATCGAGTTTGGGGACAGATACTTAGATTGGGACTTAACTAAAGAGAGTAGTATAAGACAAGCTAGAAGAATCTTTGTAAACAATTCTTGCAAAGCAATTAAAAATTATTTCAAAACACAATGCCCAAGATGGTCAGATATGGACCTTGAAGAATTGCGAAAAACAGCTATATATGTTTTAAAGGGAAACGAAGAAAAGGAGAAAGAAAATGATGATGACATGGAGGAAATGAAGAAAAAAATGAGATATTTAATAGATAGGATAACTAAATTAGAAAGTGGGCAGGGTAATGAACCAACGACAATTGCCCCTCTCCAGAAATCCAATTATCAATCCATTACTTGCCACTTCTGTGAGAAGAAGGGCCACAAAATGATGGAATGTAGAACCTTTCTTAAGATGTTTGGAAGGAATACACAGTTTAATAATAGTTTTAGAAATAATAACTATAATGAATATAGAAATAAGAACTTTAGAAACCAGAATTATAGAAATAGGAATTGGGAAATTAATGACAATGCTCAAATTGAAGAAAATTTTAATGATAATACTCAACAATATATGAGAAATGGCGCTCGTCCAAAAATTACTCGAGGTACTAATGACTCTCAGAGAGGTGCCCTTCAGGGGGGTGCCCAAGGAATATCCCAAACACAATGATGGTGCCCGGGGGGGGCTAGGGCACAGGAATCAGAGGATACAACCTTTGATTTCCCGGACCCTGATGTCCTACTACCCGTTGTCCCTATCCACTGCCCTCCCCATACTAATGAACCCCATGTTACCTTAAAGGTGGGTAACACCTATTATGATTGTCTATTAGACACCGGAGCTTCCTGGTCTGTATTGAAGAGAAAACCTGATTTACAATGTTATTCTATTGGCTCAGAGAATGTAATGGGAGTATCAGGAATAACCCAAAGAGTTAAAAGACTTCCTCCTAGAATGGTGTCTGTAGGACCCCTAGAGGTACAACACTCTTTCCTTTTGATGCCTGACTCCCCTTTAAATTTGCTGGGGAGGGACCTTCTATGCAAACTCAGAGCCACAATAACCTGCTCCCCAGATGGCTCATTATCATTAGAAGTACCAGAGGAATCTTTAAAATTACTCCCTGTACTTCTCTCGGAAAACCAGGACGCAAAAGAGCCTTCCATTTTTGAAATACCTAAAGATATACCTGAGTCTCTTTGGGCCACATCTTCTTCTGATGTAGGCTTGCTTAAATCTGCTGTTCCTGTGCAGATAAAAACTAAATCTAGCCCACCTCCTTCTATCCCTCAGTATCCCCTCTCAAAGGAGGCAATTGAGGGTATTACACCAGTTATTAACTCATTAATAGAACAGGGAATAATAATCCCTTGCAAATCTGAATACAACACGCCCATCCTACCAATTAAAAAACCAAAAAAAGGGCCCGATGGCAAGCACATCTATAGATTTATACAGGATCTAAGGGCAGTAAATAATCACGTTATAAAGAGACACTCCGTAGTTTCTAACATACATACTATTATTTCATCTATTCCTAGCACAGCTACATACTTTACAGTAGTAGACTTGTGTTCAGCCTTTTTTTCAATACCAATACATGAAAACTCCAGACATATTTTTGCTTTCACCTAGAAGGGCTCACAATATACCTGGTGTCGGCTGCCACAGGGTTATGTCGAAAGTCCGAGCTTATTTGAGCAAATTTTGAGCCAAGACACAGACAATATAACATTTAAAAATAGCAAATTAACCAAATATGTAGATGATCTACTCTTGGCTTCAACAGATGCAAAAACATGTCAAGAAGATAGCAAACACCTTCTTTTGGAATTGCACAAAAGAGGTCATAAGATCTCGAAGGACAAAGTTCAGTGGTGTCTCCCCAAAGTAGAATATTTGGGGTTCATTCTGACAGCTGGTGCCCGCTCTATTTCTCCCAAGCGAATTGAGAATATTCAAAAATTGAGTGCTCCTACCACTAAAAAACAGTTAAGAGCAATTCTGGGAGCAACAGGGTTTTGCAGACAATGGATTCCTTGTTATGGGGAAATTACTAAACCTCTTATAGCACTAACAAGGGATGTAGTCCCTGAACCCCTCAAATTAGAGCCTGAACACCTGTCAGCTCTATCAGAGCTAAAAAAGGCTATCTTATCTGCCCCTGCTCTAGGCATCCCAAATTACAACAAGCCATTTACTTTATATGTACATGAGCGAAGAGGAGTAGCCTCAGGCGTTTTAACTCAGACTTTGGGACCTTCTCAGCGCCCAATTGCCTATTATTCTGCCCAACTAGACCCAGTAGCAGCAGGAGCACCACCATGCCTTAGAGGAGTAGCTGCTACAGCCTTACTAGTAACAAAAACCGTTGATTTAGTATTGGGATGTCCATTAACAATAATGTGCCCACATGAGATTGAAGCATTATTGGTAAAACATAGAACACAGGCATTCTCGGATCAGAGAATTACAAGGTATGAAATAACCTTATTAAATAGTGAAAATATTACCTTGAAACGCTGTTCAACTCTTAACCCTGCCACCTTGCTTCCAGATTTACCTACTTCAGGAGAACCACTACATAACTGTGAAACATTAGTGTCCATGGCAGAAAAGCCTCGAGATAATCTCTTGGACACTCCCTTAGACAATGCAGATCTGATTTTATTTACCGATGGTTCCTCTTTTATGAGGGATGGCATACGTTACACTGGAGCTGCCGTAGTCTCAGAATTTGCCACTGAATGGTCAGCTTCACTACCTTCTAACATTAGCGCTCAAGGAGCAGAGCTCATAGCTCTGAAACATGCCTGTATAATTGCCAAGGATAAAAAGGCAACAATTTATACGGATTCTAGATATGCTTTTGGCATTTGTCACTCAGTCGGGATGCTATGGCTCCAGAGAGGATTTTTAACCTCAGCTGGAAAATCCATAGCTAATGCAGAAATTATTAATGAAGTTCTTTCTGCTCTCAAACTGCCTAAAGCCCTAGCTGTAGTTCATTGCTCTGCCCATACAGGAGGCTCAGACCTTGTCTCTAGAGGAAATGACCGAGCAGATGCTGCTGCAAAACTAGCAGCCATAGAAGGACCTGGATTAATTTTAACATTAACAACCACTGATAATTTAAATTTATCACTCTCCTATAATGAAAAGGAAGTGGAAAAATGGAAACAAAAATTTAAAGCAAAACAAATTAATGGAGTATGGGTGTCATCTGAAGGAAAACCCCTGCTCCCTAGAAGTTTCTATAACCAAATTTGCCAATCTATTCATAAAAATGGTCATTTTGGTACCCAGGGCATCGTGGACTCTGTTAAGAGAGTATGGATAGCCCCTGGTATAACTACCATAGCCTCTAAAGTGTGTTCATCCTGCCCTACCTGCCAGGCATATAACCAACATGCCTTTCGTGGTAAAGCCTTTGGTGGACGTCCTCTGGCTTACACACCCTTTGAGCACCTGCAGATAGATTTTATAACGATGCCAAAGGCTGGACAATATAAATTTTGTTTGGTCATAGTAGACCAACTGACCAGATGGCCGGAAGCATTTCCTACAGCCCGAGCCACAGCAGCTTTTGTTGCTAAGGTGCTTTTAAAAGAAATTATTCCTCGCTTTGGCCTACCAGCACGTATTGACTCCGATAGGGGGAGTCATTTTACTGATTCTGTTCTAAACCAGATATATTCTTGCTTGGGGATAACTCCAAAATTCCATGTTCCATATCATCCCCAGAGTTCAGGCCAAGTTGAGAGGATGAACAAAGAACTTAAAACTATGATTGGAAAATTATGCACTGAGACCCATTTAAAATGGCCTGAAATTCTCCCTTTGGCCCTATTTTATCTTAGAAGCAGGCCTAGAGGAGACTTACATATTTCACCATTTGAGATGCTTTTTGGACATCCGCCTATACAGGCTAAGCCTTTCTCCCCGGCTTATACATCGCTATTAGGGGGAGATATTACTATTGCTTCCTATATACAGGAGTTACAGCACAAACTACGTGAGCTACATGAATCCGGAGCTGCAGTACAAGCTGGACCACTAGACTTCTCACTTCACGACCTGAACCCAGGAGACAACGTGTATATAAAGAACTTCCAGCGTACAGGAGCAACCCAGCCTTCCTGGGAAGGACCATTCCAAATATTGTTAACTACTCCAACATCTATAAAGGTTGGAGAAAAGGACTCTTGGATTCACTGTTCTCATGTAAAGAGAGCATCTTCTGTTGAGACTGATTGACTGTATCCTATACATGCATTGGAGATAACTATACATTGACAAGTGGAACTGTTTTATTCTGCTTTTGACACATTGAATTCCTAAATTTAATTTTTTTCCTTTTTTCCTTTTTTTTTCTCTTTTCCTTATTTTATTATTATTATTATTTTTACATTATTTTATTTTTTTCCCTTTTTCTCATTTCTATGTACTTTAGGTACATATGATCAATATTAATTTTTATTCTACAATATTAGTTTAAATATATATACTTGTTGTTATTATTAATACGCACCCAAACAGCTTTAGACTATGGGAACCTGCCATTTATTGATAATTGTTGTGGGACTATGATTAATGTTTGTGTCTGATTCTAGATATGAGATCAAACAAGGAGCACAGATATAACCTGGATAATGCCAAAAGAGCTCACAGGTCTAAAAATCAAAAGACCAATCCAGGTAGGATTAATGCATTTCTAAGCCAATACTAAGGACTTGAACCTAGTGTGAGACTCGGGGTTGCGACACTTGACAGACGTTAAGATGTAGGCCTTCCCTGTATCCACACTCTTCGTGAAAATACCTACAGACAAGTACCTAAGGTTGGCTACCATCCTGGCTCCATCCATCCCTGAGAACGAAGGTAAAAATCAGACAAGGGGATAACACTTCCCTAGATATAAAATAAAAATCTGGTCCTCTTTTTTCTCTCCTATAGTATGGCAACTTCCTGTAGCCTGGGCTGCAAATGGGGAAGTAAAATATACTGCATTCTGTCCTACAGACTTGTGGGATTAGAAATTACTTAACTGGACCCTAATACAGAGGCCTGTGGGAAAAAAAAAAATTTTTTTATTCTTGCTTTCTCAAATTTTGTATACATAGATTTTTTGATTTTGATACTGATTTTGAATTCTTTAATATAAATATGCATATATAAAGGGTTATATTTTTTCCCTTAATTTTTTCCCTTTTTCTTCTTTTGATTTTGATTTTATTTTGATATTGTTTTGTTTTTCTTTTGAATTAACTCACACACCCCCACAACTAAAACTTGAATCCTCAGCTGGACTCAGTGTTTTTTTCAACACTTTCTTCAGGGGGGATTGTATTTCATCAAATCCAAGATTTAAATTTTGTTCGAGATAAATCTTCAGAGAAGAAGCTTGCTAACTAACTGAATCCAGAGAATGAACTGTTTGCAGAAAGATATCTAAACCTTTTCACTACAGGAAGATCCAGAATGAACCTTGGGGTGTGGTTGATTGAACATTTTTTTGAATGTACACTCTTATGCCAAAGGGGACTGCCCCCTAATTGGCTTTTGTCAATGCGCCCAGCAAAACATTGGTTTGCTGTCTTCTCTCTCCTCTATTTCCCCATATTTACAACTATTATAATTTTCCTCTTAGTGGGTAGAAAAAATTTTTGTATACACTTATAGTTAGAAATTTTTGGGGTGCAGTATGCTTATGTTTAGTGATCAATTGGGGAGACTAGTCTCCCAATCATCATCAGGGGGGATTGTGAATTTTAAAAGTCTCCATCTTGGTCTAGCACCCAAAAATTGTGCACACCCACCTACACGGGCATGCGCTAGTCAATGACTAATCAGAAATAACTAACTGCCCACCTGGGCTGTCCTAAGCCAAGCTAGAGCCAACCATTGGATTTGTGAGACACAGGAAGTGAGGTAGGGAACAGCCTCTGAGATTCGCGGAACTTCCTGTGGAGAGAGAGCTAGGGGAGTTGGTGTTAGGAGCTTGGAGAGAGAGGACGCCCGCAGACAGCTTTCCTTCAGATCGGTCACGTGAGTTAAGGACTGGTTCTTTCCACCTGGGCCTTTAGGCCTAAACTCCCTCTGCCTTGGTCAGAGGTTGAGTAGCCTCTTTCCCTTTTCTCTTCTCTCCTTCTCTCCCTAACCTTTTCCCTACTCCCAGTGTGATTAAACCTCCATAAACCTCATTCTGACTTGAGTGTTTCATTTTAGGAATTTCATAAGTAAATTCCTTGGCGGCCATTGTTAATATTATATAAATCTTGTAGCCACATTTGTAACCATTACTATATTATAACCTTCTCCCAGAAGCCTTAAATTTCCCCATTACAGTTGATTTTCTTTTAACTTTTTTGATTTTGCAGTAATATAAGTTTAAAATATATTTGCTAAAATGTCAATGCATACCCAAAAAGCTTTATACTATGGAAACCAGCCATTTGTTGATAAATGTCATGGGACTGTGATTAATGATTCTGTGTGATTTCAGGAGAAGGGAAGAAGAGAGCCACTATACAGTGTCAAAGAGCAGAAGGTCAACAAGGACCAAACCAGTCCAGATGAGATTGATGAACTTCTAAGACAATACAAAAGGACTTAAACCTAGTGTGAGACTCAAGGTTGTGATGCTTGACATATGTTGAGACATAGGACTCCATATCTGGAGGAAAGGAACTGACTTCTCTTTCACCATTATCTCTTCTAGAGCACTTGCTTTAATAGATATCTTATCAGTATTACTTCATTATCACCTCCACCATAATAATGTGTCACTTCAGTAAAAATTTCCATATTTTTTATTTGCTAACTAAAGGATTGCATCAAGAAAAGGCTCTAGAGATTACTTATTAAAAGCTTTTTATGTCACAGATATGGAAACTGAATCCTAGAAAGAAGAAATAATTTATCCAAAGCTTCAGGATTACTGGAATTATTACCTAAAGTTAGAGGTAAAGAATGTGATAGAAACAATACTTGTTTTAGTTAGAAGAGAGCCCCTGTCATTATATCAAATAGTGAAAATACAGTATAATCTTGGATCAAAGTGCGAATTGTATGGGATTCTTTACTCACTATTAGAGATTTGTTATTCAGTGCTCCTCTACTCTGTGAGGCATGAATGGTCTTGATCAGAGCTGAAAAAAGTAATATAACTCCATTGGGTTTCCAGAAAAGAGGGAGAAGACTTAGGATTCTGAATTCTCTTCAGGTTCATGAAAGGTGAAAGAATTTGAAAACTAAAGTAATGGCTGATAAACCTTTGATGATGTCCTGACTCCTAGGATATACATTAGAAATGTTGGGGAATTTCCCCTTGGTTGACAACTGCAACTCTCTCTTGGTTAAATTGAATTAGCAGGCTCCAAAAGAGAGGGATCATTCACCCTTAGTATTGTATAGTATAAAACCTCATATATACATGCTTTTTATTTCAGTTTATTTGATTGAGTTTCTTTACTTTTGCTAAATGTATTCATAATGGTACTGATATTTGGTTGAATAGGATTCAAACTTTGGATACATGATGTAGGGAGCTCCTTTCACATTAAGGAATATCAATTAAAATTTTTAGCTTGAACCTAAAAATGCATTTATTCTTCAATAATCTCTCTTTCTCTTTGATATTTTACATATAGTATATATTTACATATATATATGTATCCACACATATGGCAAGCTTAATAGTTAGGATGTTGGGCTTAACATTAAAAAGGCTTATCTTCCTGAGTTCTCAAACCCTTATTAGCTGTTTGACTTTAGGCAAATCTCTTAATCTTGTTTACCTCAATTTTCACACATATAAAATGGAAACAAAAGCAGTGAATCACTCCACTGTCTTTGTCAAGACAACCCAAATGGTGTCTCTAGGAATCAGAAATGAGTGAAGAGAGAAATATGTTTATATAAACACACACACACTTTTTTTCTTATTTTCCATCTTCATTTTTCTAGATGATTGGTTCTATCAGGGAACAAGAGAGATAGTCACCTTATTTGTGACACAGAAGACTGAAAAATAAAAATCCCATCAGACTGAACTGTCTTTAGTTTATAACATCAGACTTGTTATTCTGACAATTCATGAAGGATCTCCTTGTCTGAAGGGATGACAAGTGGGGTTGACAGGATAAGAAGGAACCAAGTCATCACTAAAAGACAAATGTGGTCACAAAACAACAGACTGGGTCACAGGGACACAGCATTTTCCTTGTGAATTGCTCTTGATAAAAACTAATCAGCCCATTACCAGAGGCATAATAGGAAATTATAGATTCCTTGGAGTCCAAGGTAGATTGAAATTTCTTAGTCAATTCTATTCCTAGTTGCACTCCCCAATGATTATAACTATTGTCATCCCACACAATACCAGGAACAAGGATGTTCTCTTCAAACATAGCAATAAAACTCAAAGCCTGAAAGGAGAGACTTTTCTGAAGGCAATAGATGATTTCCCAATATGATTTTATGGAGGTGTAGCTTTTTCTTCCTTGAGGTCAGAGATCATGACATTCATTCTCTGATCTCTTCCCCTTCATCAGACTTTCCATCTAAGCTCAGAAGTTGGCTAGAGGGATCCTGTGGGCAAGGTTGGTCTGGATTGGATTTTGAGGCATTGTAAAGATAAGAAAGTTACCTAGAAATCATTGGGATACCCTTCTGAAATTACATGGCAGCAAATGTACTTTCCCTTCATTTCTGACTTTTCCACATATTGACAATATTATAATCAGTTTGCGAATACCAATTGGTGATGTACTTCCCATTAGACTCCATCTTACTCCAAGGATAGTAGATCTGAAATTGTGGCACATATATAGGGCACCAATATGTGAGTCTCATAGCCAAAGAAATTAATGTATGAATTGCCTAGCATGACAAGCAACATAGTATCATTCTCTTCCAAGTGGGAGGGTGAGAATGTGCTTGGTCATTAAATGAGGTACTGACAAGAGCAAATTAGTGTTATCAAAACCAGCATCAAAAATAATGGAGAGGCTAAGTGCAGACTACAGTGGGACACTTATGGTTAGAGAGTGTGATCTAGAAGAGTATGCAACAAAGGAGAGAAAGTCAAAGAGGTAAAATACAAGGAATATTTCACAGTAAATGGTATCTAAAAATACCTAGTTTACCAGTAGTAAAATGGCATCTAATAACCTTAGTTAGAGAATATCAAGGAAGAGAGAATGATTAACAGTGCCAAGGGCTGATTTGAGGTCAAAGAATGAGGATTGAGAAAAAGGCCACTGTATCTGACAACTAATAGATCAGTAGTATATTTGGAAGGAGAAATTTTGAGGGAAAATTAGAAGGTAGATTATAAGGGAATGGGAGAAGAGAATGTAAAGGAAAATTAAGTGAAGTGGGAAAGTGTGTAAGTTTGCAAAGGAGAGTGGCATTAGACCAACAGCAACAATTTTGGAATTTTGAGGGAAGGGATAGACTAGTACTGAGGGCATTAGCTGTCTCTCTGGAGGTATCTGGAGATGATGGCTGCTTTTCCTTAGTGGCTGATCCTGTCCTTATTCCTGTCCTGCTTGCTGTCTTGTGTGCTGTATTACATTGGAGCAGAAACTGGTGATCCTGACCAACTGTCTACAATGACTGTAAGACCAGGTCTAGTTCTTTTTTAGATTTAAGACCTTCACTGGGCCTTATCAGGCTTATACAGACCAGTACCTTAATATCAGATAAGAGGAGTTTTAATTGTAGCATATTAAGAATGGGAACTGAGAATTTTTAGGAAGTGAGGAGAAAAGACTCTCTGTGAGGAGACAATAGTTCCCTGGGGTACTGGTTAGAAAATTAGCTTTAGCATTATCCCATACTCTTCTAACCTATTCTCTTTAATTAAACCTGCTTTCACATTTTACTGAGTACTCTGTGATCTCAGATCAGGCTTTGCCATGGTCAGAGCATCTTTTAGCCTTTCAACCCACAGTCAACCTATTGACACTGGCCTAATTCAATTCATCCCCAAAACCCTCTTCCAGCCATATGGTCTGAACCTGATAACATCTAAGGATTCGGGTTTAAGTTCACTGTGGGGTTTATGTGTTGGTGGGGCCTGAGGGAGACTATGATGTCAGTTAGCCCCAGCTGCTCAGAACCTTGAGGTAACAGGCTGTGGAATTCTCTTGCTAGAGGATAGCTGCCACTCAAAGTAGCAGACTGTAGAAGAGAGCTGTCAGTCAAATAAGCCTACCTAATAGACTCTTGGCAAAGGCTTATTATTCTGGCTAGACACTTTGTATTTCAAAGTGGTTGGAAACTTTACAGAGTCATTGTTACATAAAATTCTTGTCCCACATTATTCCTGCTTAACTGTTATCATATTCAGTGGATTATGGAAGTTCTCTATATTAATTTGTTGCTGATACCTTATGTTTTCCTGAATGTTATCCCAGGATGGTTTTATGAAATGTTGGGCTGGAATGTTATAAAACCTGTGATGAGATTAACTATACAGAGGGTGTGTTCTTATATATCTGTAGCATTGTTCGATTTTGGTAGTGTATACAAGTTTAAATGGATTTTCATTGCTATGCTGTATAAGATCAAGGTTGTTTTTACTATGCTATTTAGAGATTCTGAGCTGAAACGGTGCTAATGTTACAATCTAAGCTTGATAATATGGAGAAATATTATTCTGAAGTTTTTCTTAATGCAACTGTAAATGTGAATGGTACTATTACTAGTATGAATCATGCTAATGTAAATGCTACTGGTCACCAAGTAGAGGGAAGTGCTGAAACACCAAAGAATCCCTCTAGGCTAGAAAGAGAAACTGAGGCACTAAACTCAAAACCTGCTTCATTGTTTCCTTTAAGGGACCTGCCATACATTTCACCAGATTTAGGGGTGATTCATTTGAGAACTAATAAGCAATTTTCATCTGTAGATTTAGACTCAATAAAGCTTAGAACTCCCAGTTTTTTTTTACAAACCCCATTGGGGGGGTTGCTCATTTAAATGAGGCATTAAAATATCTGACCCTGATTTTGCCAATTTTGCATTTCTTATGGAAGAATTGTTAACTAGAAGAGAGAGAGAACAATTTATCAGAGAGACCAGAAATAGTGATACTTTAATAAACACCATGGCCAGAAAATTAACAACATTTGGAGTTGAATTCAGAGAATAATTATAATCCTAGGCAGGCTAGAGAATCCATACTGAAAGTAATAAAGGCAAATGCAAAAAAGACCTGATAAGTGATCAAAATTTGAGTGAATTAGACATGAGGTTGGAGAGTCACCTACAATGTTTATGGTTAAATTAGTAGATGCAGCAGAGATACAAATAGGACTTGATATTATATCAGAGGAAACCATTGCACAAATAAGATTATTTGTAAAAATTGCTTGCAGTGTGGTGAAAATTTTGTTTAGAAATAACTGTCCTGATTGGGAAACCTTAAGTTTGGAGAACTTCAAGAAAAAGTCTGTTATGTTATTTAGCTCATAAGGATAAAAATGCTGATGAAAAAGTTGGAGTGATTGAGGATTTAAAAAGAAAGTTGCAGGAGGCTAACAAAAAAAGACACTGAAATTAAGGAAATTAAAGCAGTAGCTACATTAAGATCAATACAGCCAAAAGCTCAATATGTCACTAGAGAAAGAAAGTCAGAGTTTCTGAGATGCTATTGGTGCGACCAAGTCTCACATTTTGTTAGGCTTTGTCACTTTAGGGAACAATTCTCTAGAAAATTACAAAGAAATAATGGATATAATAATGGTTGGAGGAAAAATTCTTTTGGGTTCAATAACAATAATTGTAATAATGGAAACAGATATTCATATCAAGGACAGGGATTAATGTTAATGGTTGTCCAAATGCTTGCTGTCAGGGAGTTCAAGCACCTGATCTAATTACTATGCAGGATTGGTTAAAATCTGGAGCTAGACCTAAGTTTAGCCAAGTAGTAGGGAACCAAAAGGGGGATCAGAACAAGAGTGCCTGTTCCTTATGTACCCAGAGCTTTCCAGTGTTGAATAAATCATTTTAAAATGGGTTTATGGCTATAGATAATGTATGTTTTGAAAGTAATGTGAATGAATTGGTGAATAATATAAATGAAACAAAAGAAAATATAATTAATGTTAGTGTATGTGGAAAACAAGAAAATTGTGATGTAATAATAGTTGAAAATTCTAAGGATTGTGTAATAATGGAAAATAATGGAGAATGTAGATAAAGAAAATGTTATTGCAAATGTGAAAAAAGGAACTAATGTAGAAGTTAAGGGGACCAATGAGAGTAGTGTTAAATCTAAGGAATGTGATAAAGATGTAAAATCCTGGCAAAGTCATGCAATTCAAGCAGATGTGTGTTTGAATGGACAGGAATTGACTGAGCTTTGCACTGATGTCACTGTGTTAGCTCTGGTGTTGGAAACATTATAACCACCAAATAGCATAGAATCACATGTGTCTGTGAATATAGGAGACAAGATTTATGACCTCCTGGTTTATAATACTGCAAGCAAGTCAGTGTTACAAACTCCTCCTGAAAATTGTAGAGCTATTGGTACAATGGAAGTAGTGGGAGCTACTGGAAGACCACAAAGAATAGCCAAATTGCCACCAAAGATAGTTTCTTTGGGTCCATTAACTGTAGAGCATGCTTTTCTTTGTATGCCAGGTTGCTCAATGAATATCTTAGGAAGAGATTTGTTGTGTAAACTGAGGGCAACAATCCATTGTACAATCCAACTGGAGAAATTTCACTACATCATCCAGAAAAATCTTTGAAAGTCTTTCTAATGCTTTTCCTAGATTCAGTGAGTACAGAGGGTGAATCAGGTTCATTTTATCCAATACCTGATGATGTCCCTAAAGATCTCTGGTCAAAGTGTTCTACAGATGTGGGATTTTTAAAATCCACTATCCCAGTCAGGGTTAGGACTAAGGGAGGACCAGTTCCTTGTGTACTTCAATATCCCTTGACTAAGGAAGCAATTGAGGGAATTAGACCAATAATAGAATCTGTAATCCAACAAGGAATTATAATGCCTTGCTTCTCAGGATTTAATATGCCCATTCTTCCTATTAAAAAGCCAATGTTAGATAAGAATGCAAGGCCTGTGTATCATTTTACCCAGGATTTATGGGCTGTAAATGATTATGTAATCAAAACTCATCCTATTGTACCAAATCCAGCTGCTATGATTTTTTCCATTGCAAGGCAGGCAAGATATTTCACTGTGATAGGCTTATGTGCAGTTTTTTTTTCTCTGTTCTCTTTAGTTTTCTCTATTCATGAGGATTCCCAAAAGATCTTTGCTTTTACTTGGAAAAAGACACAATAGTCCTGGACTTATATGCCTCAAGGTTTCTCAGACTCACTGAGTCAATTTTCACAAATTTCAAATAGAGACCTTAAGAGTATAACATTCAAAGAGAGCAAACTGGTGCATTTTTTGCACAATATCTTCCTTGCATCCCCAAATGTCAAAGTGTGTCTTAGAGATAGCAAAATTCTTTTGTTGAAATTGTATAAGCATGGGCATAATATCTCCAAGGCAAAATTACAGTGGGTTTTGCCTAGAGTGCAATATCTAGGATTTGTGTTATCAGAGGGTTCAAGAACTATCACTCAGAAGAGAATAGCTGATATCCAAAAACTGACTACTCCAAAAACTAAGAAACAGTTCAGAGTTGTTCTTGGAACAGCAGGGTTCTGTAGACAATGTATACCTGATTACAATCAGATAATTATCTTACTGATATGATCAGGAACACAGAACCTGAACCTCTAAAACTTAAACCTGAACATCTGCAAGCACTTGTTAAGCTTAAAGAAGCCATTTTGTCTGCTGTGGGCATACCAGACTATGCAAAAACATTCCGATTTTTTATTAATGAGACCAAGGGAATTCCTTCTGGGATATTAACACAGACTTTGGGACAAAGTTATCATCCTATTGGGTATTATAGCTGTCAACTAGATCCCATAGCTACAGGAACTGTACCTTGTCTGCAGGGGGTAGCTGCTACTACCAGTTCAGAAGTCAATTGATTTAGTTTTGAGGTATCCATTGACTGTATACTGTTCACATCAAATAGAAGTACTGATGAGAAAATTTAGTACTCAAACTTATTCAGATGAAAGTATTTCTAAGCATGAAATTATTCTCCTGGGTAGTAAGAACATCCAGTTGAAGAGGTGTAGTATATTAAATACTGTTACATTTCTTCCTGATCTTCAAAAGAATGGTGAACCATTACAAGAGTGTGTGGAAGTTGTTGATTTGGTGGACATGCCTAGGATGGATTTGAAAGACACTCCTATTGAAAAATCAGACTTGGTTTGTTCAATAATGTTCTTCTTATTTGTGTAATGGTATTTGTTATACTGGTGCTGCATTGGCCACAAAATTTGAGACCCTGTGGTTTGGCTCATTACCTAGAAATATTAGTACTCAGGGAGCAGAGCTAGGGACATTGAAGCAAACCTGTCTTCTAGCTTATGGTAAATTTGCAAATAACTATATAGACTCAGTATGCTTTTTCAGTGTAACATGCAACAGGGAAAATCTTAAAATAGCATAGTTTTATTACTGCATCAGGAAAACCAATAGCACATGCAGAAATAATAACTGAGTTACTGGATACCATCCAAAAGCCAAAATAACAGGCTTTAATTCATTGCAAAAACCATACTTTAGGTAGAGACTCAGTGTTTAAAGGAAATCATAGAGCTGATGGAACTGCAAAGTATAAAGCCCCAAATGCTCCAGTTTGTGTAATGAATCTTTCTACTATTGAGTTTGCTGATTTACAACAAGCTTATGTAGACTCAGAAATTCAAACATGGAAGGAGAAATTTGGAGCTAGGAAAGAATATGATATATGAATTGCAGACACTGGGAAAGTATTCTTACCAAAAGATTTTAATACCTAATTGTGTCAAGCCATTCATAAAAAAAAGGTCATTTTGGAACACGTTGATGTGAATTCTGTAAAGAGGCAATGGGAAGCACCAGGAATTAGTACTGTTGCAAATAGGATCTGTAGTAGCTGTTCTGTTTGCCAAAATTTCAAAGTGCATTCAGAAAGAAAGGTGTAGGTGGTGTGAAAAAGAGAGAAATTATAAGGCATGCAAGAAGCAATGGCTGGAGGTTGATCAGCTGTCAATCAAAGGAAAATTCCATTTGGAATGTTACCGGGAAACAGTTGAAGGCAAGATCCTACTGCTGACTGATTTCTGGGCTTCTTGGCTGATGGTGGTAACTTTGAAGGAAGAAGCTGGGTTTATCTCTGGGACTTGGGATAATCAAGTTGGAGGTGGCCTGGCTGATTTAAAGACAGAAGAAGAAGGACAATAGTCCATATATCTCTCTGACTTGCTCTCTTTCATGGTAGTGACTGAATTGCCATTTCTCTCAGTATCCTCCAACCTAAGACTCACTGTAGATAATAGGGAAATCTCCAACCCTCTTACCTCCATTATCTACCCTTTCCTGATTTCTCCAATAAACCCTTACTTGAGATAAAGAAGAGAAAAGAGTATTTCCTCTGAAACATCATAGCTCACCCTGAGTGACTTAGAAGGAGGCTGAAGAAGAAGGGTGGGAGGGGAGAAGAGAGAGTCTGAACAAGAGACTGGAAGAAGGAGGAAGGGAGATATACAGGGAGGAGGGTAGGCAAAGGAAGATAACTACCTGATCCATTAGTTATCACTTACCCATCAAATATACCCCTTCCAATATTATCTATTACAGTGATAGACCTATAGCATACTGCCCATTAAAGAGTTTGCAAATACATTACATAAACATGCCAAAAGCTGGACGATACAAGTTTTGCCTTGTAATTATTGATTGGTTAACAAAGTGGCCTGAAACATTTCCATCTACTACAAATACAGCTAACTTTGTGGTGAAAGTGTTACTTAGGGAAATTGTTCCTATATTTGGTGTTCCAATTACCATAGATTCGAACAAAGGATCTCATTTTACTCAAGATATTCTGAAAAGAGTTTATGAGAATCTAGGAATAACACATAAGTTTCATGTTCTTTACCATACACAAAGTTCAGGTCAAGTGGAGCATTTGAATATGTAACTCAAGACTATGGTGGGGAAGATTTGTGCTGAAACTCATCTACAATGGACAGATATTCTTCCCATAGTTTTGTTTTTCATGTGTATAAGACCTAGAGCAGATTTGCATGTATCATCCTATGAAATGCTATTTGGTCATGCTCCTTTGAAAGCAAAAACTTGTAAGGCTATCTATACTTCCCTCTTGGGGGGAAATTATCAAATTGTTTCTTTACAACAAAGACTTAGAGAATTCCATGATATGGGTATTTTGATCCAATCTTATCCAATGGATTATTCTCTCCATAATTTTCAACCAAGTGAACTAGTATATGTGAAAAATTTTGCCAAAACATCGGCTACAAAAGAAAGTTGGGTTGGTCCTTATAGTATTGTATTAATTTCACCTTCATTAGTGAAAGTATTAGGAAGAGATTCTTGGTTCCATTGTTCTAATATAAAATTAGCTTACAACATTGATGATGAAAGTGTGGAAATAGTGGAGGTAGAAGAAGGCTATGAAGAAGGAGAGGAGTTGGTGAATAGCAGTGAAGAGGAAAGCTGAGAGTTCCATCAGTCAAATTGAATCTGTAGGCAGAAATATCAGTAAGGAGTGGATGATTCCTGTGGAAGAGGAGATTCCTGTAAAAGAGGAGAATCCAGAGATGACAGAGGACATCATGCAGAAAGTGGATGATTCACAAAGGATAAGGACATTGTAAAGATTAAAATTTAGGGATATGGGGAGACTGAGGCAGGTAGAAATTATTTTCTCTCTGCAAGGAGTATTATATTTTTTGAGGTTTATTAAAGATTAAGGATTAAAGAAAATACAGTATAAGGAAAATGTGCCTAGGCCAGAGGCCTAGACAAGACCTCACCTACATTATGGAAAGAGCCACGTCTGCTCCAAACGGAAGTCCAAAAGGAGAGAGCTCAAAAGCCTATGTAATCAGCTTAAATACCTTCTCGATCTTGCCCAACTCAGAATTCCATGAGATTACAAAGCATTTTGGGGAAGTGGAGCAAGGGCTTGTGGGGATTGAAGTCCAGAGTTCAAATCTCAATTTTACAACATAGAGACTTTTAAAGAAGATTTTTCAATGAAGAGTGATTGATGGACAATTGGTTGTAAGATTTTGTGTTATTTAATATTAAATGTTCATATTACAATGCATTCAACATTACATATTACTACCATTGTGAAGATTGGACTTAGCTATCTCTTTATTATAACAATGAAGATACTTAGTCTAACAAAATCAGGAATGTCTATACCCATACTTAAGGATTAAGTATTTAGGAGGATGGCCTTTGATAGACATGTGCTAGAAATTGACAAATCAGAAACAGCTGAAAGACCCTTAGGCTATCCTATGTAAGTTTAAGGTACCATTGGTACAGATGAGACATAGGAAAGTGATGTAAAACTGACTATATATTTGGCATCACTTCCTTTCTCCAGACTCTTTCCCTGGAGAGGTGGCTCTGGATGGCAGTGTGCTAAGCATTCCCGACATTGTGGCATAGTGGAAGCTATTGCCCGATTTGGCAGTGAGATTCCTTTGATAGGAGAAGCTGAGTAGCTAGTTCCAGTGAGGCATCTTAGCTGAGCTCTCTTGGAGTTTAGGCTGATTCCTTTCTTCTTTACTTTCCAAACTTTATCCTCTTAGAAGTCTCTAATCTTCTTCAGAGACCTAGTGACAGAGATCTCGAACCCACCCCCTGGCACAGGCCAGGTGGGAGAAATACTATAGCTTTTCCCTCTCCCTTTCCTTAATTTCTTTCCTCTATATTAATTACAATCACCATAAATTTCCAGCTGATTTGGGTATTTTGTTTGGGATTTTCCCTGGCAACCAATTAATTTAGATTTTAAGTCACAACCCTAAAATTATCCTTTACACCATGGACTTTGGAGAAGAAGAGATTTCATCAGACAAGATGAGAAGATGGAGGATCTGAAGTTGTGGTAAGTATAGTGCATACAACAGAAACAAAACACAATACAATATAAACATATACATATAAACATGGTTAGGATATATTGATTCAAGTAGTGATCAATGAATAATATATATATATTTATTTATTATATATAAAATATATTTACATAAATATATATTATATATATTATATATATATATATATATATATATATATATTTAAGCCCTGCATGAGTTGAGCCTGGGACCGGAGCAACATTTAGGGTGATAAGCTAGTCTTCTTACTCTACTCTCTCTTTCATTTCTCCACTTTCACCCTCTCCACCTCTTTGTAAAGCTGCTAAAAAGTCATTTTGAATTGAACTGTATTAATTTTTTTTAATTGGTGAGCACATTCTCATATTTAGTTCAACCATAAATTAAATTCCTTATAAAAAGAAGGTATATTTCTTTTAATCCCTATTTACTTTTCTCCAGATATCTATCAACTCAAATCATTCGAAGATTTAATTCACATTTGTTACTTCTTTCTTATTTATTTTTTGGTTTGATTTATCTAGATCTCTTAGAGGAAGGTTGAGGTCTCCCTCTAATATAGTTTTACTATCTATTTCCTCCTTAAACCCCAATACTTTCTTCTTTAAAAATCTGGATGCTATACCATTTGGTACATACATATTGAGTAATGATATTTCTTCATTATCTATACTGCCTTTTATCAGGATGTAATTACCTTACTTATCTCTTTTAATCATATCAATTTTTACTTTGGCTTTATCAGATATTATGATTGCAACTCCTGAATTCTTTTTCTCAGTTCATGCCAAATAAATTCTGCTCAAACCTCCTACCTTTACTCTGTGTGTGTCTACATGACTCATGTGTGTTTTTTTATGGACAACATATGATAGAATTTTGATTTTTAATCCACTCTACTATCTGCTTCATTTTGTGAGTGAGTGAGTTCATCCCATTCACATTCAGAGATATGATTGCCTCCTGTGTATTCTCCATCATTTTGATTTCCTCTTTTAGTCCTGCCTTTTATTCTTTCCCTATTTTTTCTACATATTTTTTTTTTGCTTTTAATCAGTGCCCCTTCTCCTCATCTGTATTTTACTTCTTTTCCTTTGGAGTTTGTCTTGGGTAGGTGAGTAGCTGGCCTTATTTCCTGACTTCTAGAGAGATTGGTTTCCAGAGATTCTTGCTTTGGCTTTAGAGGAGTCTGTGTTTGTGGAACTCTAGTTAAAGACACCACCAGAAGTGGGGAGGCCCCTACAGGGCTAAGCCTCACTTCACTGGAGAAGGGCTAGTAAGCTTGTTAAAAACTGTATCTTTAGTTACCTTATTCCATTTTCACTCTTTCTGTCTCATTGTAAATAAAGCTACTAAAATTCATTTTGACTTAAGTTATAATATCTTTAAATAGGTGATCACAATATTATCATAAGAATTATCATATTTAGTATAAAACATGAATTTTATAATCTTACTTTTTTTTGGCAAACCACAAAGTTTTGACAAGAACCCTCAATCTTCTGATAATTTCCTTCACCTTCTGCTAGCTCTATATTGAAATATGGAGATCATTATTGATGCTGTTGAGGAGGATGCTGTGGTAAAATACTTTATTGATATTCGCAAAAGTATCTTTCAGCTCTCCTCTTCTGAAGGAAAGCTAGAAGTGTCTTGGCCAGTATGTAACTTACTTGGACACTATATATTTATTTAAAAATCTATTTTTTATATTTAACAGATATGAGGTTAAGGATTAGTAACAAGGAAAGCCTTAACACTTAAAAGGAAATATCTACACTTACTTTCTACATTGTCTTCAAACTACTCTGAACTACTTAGCACTTACTAAAAAAAAAAAAACCCAAAATGATATCTAACTAAAACCTAACTATAATCCTCATTGAAACTAACTTAACATTGTTAATGATGTTTCCAAGTAAACACAGAGTTAGTCAGCCCAATATGGCAGAGGCTAGCTAACCAGAGGGTAACTCTGAGATGGTCCAGAGTCCAGGCAAACGGGCTTTTGATTTTTCTTTTCTCAAATCCAACAAAGCAGATATGACAGATTCTTTTCCATGATGATTTCCCACTGTAAGGAAGGTAGGAAAACCTCTTCAGATGGGTTAGAGTTCTCTCTCCCCTATATCCAGCAAAGAGCAAGGTCCAAGTTTTCTGACTTCACCTGAAGCTGGAGAGAGAGTCAATAGCCAGTCCCCAACTGTCAGAACTTTCCTGTTTCCCACCTTCCAAATTCTAATCTCATGCACAGGACACTGTTTTGCCTGCAGCCTCAGAGACCCTTTTGCTAAAGTTCTTATCTTATCAGTACTTAATCAATATATTTCCTATTCCATTTCAATAAAACTATGCCTCAGTCAGCATTTAGTTGCTAATTCAGGAGTTACAATCTATAACTGTTGACCTGTTTGCTGCAAAGAAGGATAAGTCCTAAATTTCTTTCTTTCTTTCCTCCTTAAATGAAAAACAGCTGAAATTACCTTACTGGTGGCTGCCAAGTAAGCTACCTGTTGTTTTTTTTTTCCCTTATGCAACAATTAGCCAGCCCACAGGGCTCTACCTGGGGAGATGTTTCCTGTTCCTTGCCTCAGGTCGGGCGCAACCCTGCCCACACAAGATTCCATCTCACAGCCCAGAATTTCTTTTTATTAGGGCCTTTCAAAACCTTACCTGTCTCTACTAGGGACACCCTCTTTCAAAAACACTTAGAGTCTTTTTGCCCTAGGCCAACTCAGAGAATAGAATTCCTGCCCACTTGGCCTGTGAGGAGGACATTGTAGAACAATGTGGTGCTGGCATTTTCCCCTAAGGGGCAATAGAGAGTAGAAATCTCTCCCAAACCTCTTAAATTCAGGCTTTACTCTGAGAGCTTTACCTACAAGAAAGTGTTTTATTTTGCCTAAAATAGACTTTCTCCTGTTTTCCCTTCTAAATTTAGCCTCAGACTAAGGCTCATATGCCCTCCATACAACATTTTTTTTTTATCTGAAGTCCTTTAAAAGACCACACCCTGACTAACTCCCTAGCCATTACATAATAGGATAGTGCCATCTACTGATAAAAAATAGAATTACAAACAATTTGATAATAAAATTGAGAAAATACAAAGTAGACTAATAATTATGATTTTTAACAGCATAGCTAAAATTTGGGAAAATGTGTTCTTGTTTATCTAAAATGACTCATGATCCCAAAGACCATTTCACAATGGCTTTATTTAGCACCGTTCCTGGGTATACTTATAGAAAGAGGATATATTGCAGTTTATCTATCCTTTAAGAAAATACTGACAAATAACCTAAATAACCTAGAGATTCACATGAGAGATTCATCTCAGTCTGGCCTTATATGATGTATTTCCTCTCCTGTCCAACGGATTTCCTGTCCAATCCAACCCATGTCTCCTGACACTCAACCAATCACTGAACTAAAAGCTTAACTTGAAAGACAACTGAAAAATGTGGAGGAGAGTATGGGGGAGCTGAAGACTTATATAAAAACATTGAGAAAAACTTTTAAAAAACCCTAGAGTAAGAAAAGAGATTTATCTCTCCACACTCCCTCACTATCAGATCAGATTCAATCTCTGTCTCATACTGCCCTTTATAATTCTCCTCCCCCTACTCAACCCATCCCTCCCACCACTATCCCTGATCCATCTCTCCATACTTCCTCACCATCTAATCATACCCAGTCTCCTTGCTCTTGCCATAACCATTCTCCCTACCCCTACCTCATATCCTTCTTCCTCTATCCAAGCCCCTTCCAGCTTTCCCAACCCATCCTTCCCCCTTCCCTTACCTCACATCCTTCCTCCTCTGCCAAACACCTCCCCCTTTGCCCTACTCATTCCCCCTCTGCCCCATATCTCATCCCTCTGCCCTTCCCTGCCCACAACTCCTCCCTCTTGTGAAGATGGGATAAAATCTTCCCTGCCCATTTTTAGATTTAATCACCAGAAGCATATACATCCAACTTTACAATTGAGTAGGGGGAGGTCTATAACCCATATGTGCTAAAAGTGGGCAACAAATGAGAAACTACTGACTGTCCCTGGGCAGTCCTAAGAAAATTCTAAGACTGTGATTGATCCAAGTAAAATGGAGGAAGGCACAGGAAGTTATTCTAAGACTGTGATTGATCCAAGTAAAATGGAGGAAGGCACAGGAAGTTATGCAAGGAAGTGTCTTTAAAAGCAGTTGTAAATTCCTGTGAAGGGGAGTTCATTGGAGTGTGAAGTTTGAGTTCCAGTTGAAGTTTGAGTTGGAGGCAGGTGAAGGATTTGCTTCATGAACCTGAGACCCTGACATTGGTGAGATAGCTCTTGGACCTTCCTTTAGGACTACCATGTGGATGACTCTAGAGAGGTCCCCATCTTGGAAGAGGTTTTATGACTGGAGACCTTGCTTTATTCATCACTGTGCCCTCAGCTGAAGGCTGAGGACCAATTAGCCCTACCAGGGTTGAGCCAGGGACAGAAGCAAAATACTTAGTGTGTTAAGTTAGATACCTGACTCTATACTCTTTGACATTTCCTTCACTTTCTCTCTCCTTTTGTAAATAAACTACCATAAAAAGTCATTGTGACTTGAGTAATTAATTTCAGTGAGCACATTTCTCACAAATGTGGTCCAATCTTTAATTTTTAATCCTTACACTCTCAGCTTACCTACTCCTCCACCTCCCCTTACCTACTCCACTGAGAACCAAACATCAATCCTAGAGGCAGAAACCAAAAATAATTCACCTCAAACCCTCTTCTCCCTGAAGTTAATATCCACTTTTAATAAGAGTGGAGATGTAGTTTCCCTTAGGCACTATATACCACTCACCCCCCAGGATATTGAGAGATTCAAATAAAACATCCCTTCCTTTGAAGATGATCCAAATATGATTATTAAATAACTGGAGAGCATTTTTTGGACATATGATCCTGAATGGGCTGATATTGAAAATCCGTTACAAACCTTTTTGACAAAAAGAAAGAAAAATAAAATCATCTCTCTTGTTAATCAGGCCCAAGGAAGGAGAGCAATTCATTGGTCACATGAGGACCCAAAATGAACCCCAACAATGAAGAACCTTACACAAAACTATGCCAGGTTAGAGAGGCATTATTAATAGCAATGAGCGCTTGTTCTGACAGACCAGGCACATAGATGAAGTTTCAAAGACTTAATAAAAAAATGATGAAAATCCCTCCCAATTTATAGATAGAATTACTGAGCTGGGAGGTAGATATATAGACCTGGACCTTTCAAGAGAAAGGGATGTCAGACAGATTAGAAGGAAGTTAGTAAAACTACTGTGACGTGGTAAAAAATTATTTTAAAACCAGTTGCCTGAACATCTCTAGTATGGACCTTGAAGAATTGAGGAGAGTAGTCATATACCTATTTAATGGTCACCAGAGCAGAGGAAAGACAAAGATGGCAGTGAATCAGTGGAGGAATTAAAGAAAGAAAATAAAATTTTAAAAGAAAAACTTGAAAAAGAAAGAGCAAATCAAGCAATAGCCATAGCCCCTTTGCAAGAATCCACAAATAAACCACCAAAGTGTAATTTATGTTGGAAAATGCCACTTACTATTAAATTGCAGAAAGGTGAATCAGATATTCAATAACATGAATTCTAGAAATAATGATAATTTCAGAAATAATAGTAATTATAGATATAACAATAATCATAATCATAGTAAAATTAACTACAAAGATAACAATTCAAGTAGAGATAATAATTCAAGTGAGTCAAATTAAGACTCACAACAGTATATCTAAAAAGAGGTTCATTCAAACTATACTCAGAGTAAAAATCCCCCTCAGAGAGTGGAACCCAGAGAAATGGCCAAGGACCTTTATGAAAGTCTGAGAAGGGAGAAAAGACTCTGTAATCAGAGAGTGAAACCTTAGATTTCCCAGGTCCTGATATCTTAATACCAGTTATCCCAGTCAATTCTCTGCCACATAGTAATGAAACTCCTAAAAGTTGGGAACACATATTGTTGTTTGTTTATTGCCTCCTAGATACTGGAGCTTCCAGATCAGTTTTGGTGAGTGAACCAGATGCTGATTGCAATTCTGATGGATCTCTAAATGTTGTAGGTATATCAGGAACACCTCAAAAAGTCCCAAAGTTTTCCCCTCCAATGGTATCTGTGGGACCCCTATCAGTAGAACATACTTTTCTTTTAATGCCTGGTTCCTCTATAAATTGATTAGGGAGAGATAAAATTGCTAGGGAGAGATCTATTATGTAAACTTAGAGCCACAATAACATGTGCTCATGATGACACTATGATACTAGAATTGCCAGAGTAATCTTAAAATTTGCTCCCTGTAATTCTCTCAGAGAGTCAGGAGGTAAAGGAGTCTCCCACCTTTGAAATACCAGCTGATATATTTTAATCTCTTTGGGTTACATCTTCTTCCAATGTAGGCCTACTTAAATCAGCTGTTCCTATACAAATTAAAACAAAAAGTGGCCCACCTCCTTCTGTTCCTGGATATCCCATATCAAAAGAGACAATTGAAGGAATTACTCCAGTAATAAATTCATTATTTGAGCAAGAAATAATAATTCCATACAAATCTAAATATAATACACCTATTCTACCTCTTAAAAGCCAAAATTAGGTGCAGATAGAAAACCTATATGTCAATTTGTGCAAGATTTAAGAGCTATGAATAATCATGTCATAAAAAGACACCCTGTGGTTCCCACCCCAGTCACAATTATCTGCTCTATTCCAGTCACAGTGATATATTTTACTGTGGAAGATTTGTATTCAGCATTTCTCTCAAACCTTATTCATGAAAATTCCAGGAATATATTTGCCTTCACCTGGAAAGATCCCTGGTGTCCATTGCCACAAGGGTTTGTGGACAGTTCTACATTGTTCTCACATTGAGTCAAGATTTAGATAATATTAAATTGAAGAATAGCTATTTAATTCAATAAGTGGATGATTTTCTCTTGGCCTCACCAAAAGCCATAATATGTCAAGAAGATAATAAACATCTCCTTTTAGAACTACATAAAAGAGTCCATAATATCTCAAAGGCAAAGGTAGTGTCTCCCCAAAGTGGAATATTTAGGGTTCATTTTAATTGCTGCTGTCCATTATATTTCTCCAAAACGAATTGAGAATATTCAAAAATTGAGTGCTCCCTCCACTAAGAAAGAGTTGAGAGCAATTTTAGGAGCAACAGGATTTTGTACACAATGGATTCCTTGCTATGAGGAAATCACTAAACCCCTTATAGCACTAACAAAAAAAAATTCAGTCTCTGAACCACTTAGATTAGAGGTGGAACACTTGTGACCTCTTTCAAAATTAAAATAGGCTATCCTCTCTGCCCTTCTCTAGGCATTCCAGATTACAAAAAAATACATTTTCTTTGCATGTACATGAACAGAGAGGGGTGGCTTCAGGTGTTTTAATACAAACTTTGGAACCAGTTCAGCATCCAGTTGCTTATTATTCCACCCAGCTGGACTCAGTAGCTTTAGGAACATCACCATGTCTTAGAGGCATAGCTGCCATAGCTTTATTGCTAACTAAATCAGCTCATTTAGTTTTGGAAGGCCCATTAACAATAATGTGCCCACATGAAGTCTAAGCATTGTTGTTTAGGCATAGAACCCAGGCATTTTCTGATCAAAGACTTGCAAGATACAAGGTATCCTGGTTAGACAATGAAAATATTACCTTAAAATACTGCACAATTCTTAACCCTGCCACCTTGCTTCTAGATTTACCAATCTCAGAAGAACCATTATACAGTTGTGAATATGTATTGTTCATGGCTGAAAAACCTTGAGATAATCTCCTGGACACTCCTTTAGACAACCCAGATTTTATTCACGGATGGTTCTTCTTTCATAAGGGATGGCATATGTTACACTAGAGGTGCTGTAGTCACAGAATTTGTCACTCTGTGGTCAGCTTCATTGCCCTCAAAAATAAGTGCTTAAGTTGCAGAACTTATAGCCCTAAAACATGCCAGTATAATTGCCAAAGACAAAAAGGTAACAATTTATATAGTTCCAGGTACACATTAGGAATTTGTCATGCTGTGGGTATGTTATGGCTCCAAAGGGGATTTTTAACAACAGCTGGAAATTTTATAGTAAATGCAGAAATAATTAATGAACTTCTTTTTGCTTTCCAGCTACCTGAAGCCCTAGCCATAGTTCATTGCTCGGTCCATACATGTGGAACTGACTCTGTCTCTAGAGGGAGCCACAAGAAGATACTGCCTAAAAACTCACTGCCTTCGAAGAGCCTGAATTAATTTTAACTTTGGCAGTCAGTAATGAATCCAATTTATTCCTTTCTTATAATAAATAGGTTGTGGAAAATGGAAACAAAAATTCAAAGCAAAACAGATCAATAGCAATCAAGAAAGAAGTAAGACAGATAAAAGAAAAATAGGAAGAAAAGTGGGGGGAAAGAAATGAAAGTAATGCAACAAGAAAATAATAGCTTAAAATGTAAAATTGACCAAATGGAAAGAGAGATAAAGAAATCAAATAATGTAATAGGTCTATTAAAAACCAGAATTGACCTACAGGATAAACAGGCAGAGAAGTCTTGTGATGAAAATAGTGCCATGAAAAGCAAAATTGACCAAAATGAAAAGGAGAATTTAAAAAAAATCATGCATGAAAATCGGTATTTCAAGACTAGAATTGGGAAAGTGGAAGCTAATGATTTAATGAGATATCTGGAAATGATAAAACAAATTCTAAAGAATAAAAAAAGACAAAAACATGAAATTTCTCATTTAAAATACATCTGACTAGGGAAATAGATGGAAAAGAGACTATTTGAGAATTATTGGACTACCTGAAAGCAATGACAAGAAAAAAATACTGATACATAATATTACAAAAAAATTATCTAAGAAAACTTACCTAATATTCTTGAACAAGAGGGTAAAATAGATGTGAAAGAATCCACAGATCATTAAATTCCAAAATGACAACTTCCAGGAATGTTCTATCCAAGTTCAAGAGCTTCCAAATCAAGGAGAAAATACTGCAAATGGCCCAAAGGAAACAATTAAGATACTACAGAGCCCCAGTCAGAATTACACAGGATCTGACAACCTCCACACTGAAGGACTTCAAAGCTTAGCATATGATATTCCAGAAGGCAAAAGAACTGGGTCTACAACCACAAATCACCTACTTATCAAAATTGACTATATACTTCCAGGGTTAAGTATTGGCATATAATAAAATAGATTTCCAAGCATTCATGAAGAAAAGACTCACTGTCAGTTAAGTTTCCAACTACCAATTTGTCTCAGAGACACAGACCAACACCTCTGCTCTCCAGAGAACCCAGAGACAAAAAGCCCCTTTCAAATGCCTGCAAATCACTAACCAACTCTGCTTAGCATGGGGCTCTTACTCAGAAATCTTTTTTTCTCCCTTGCCTCTTAAATAGAAAAAAGGGAGAGATTAGAAAAACTCTTAACATTACCCCCTGAGATCCATTGGGGAGATTAGTCTCCCCAATCAATCTTTCACACAAAACTATCCAATATTCTCTATTAGAAACAAGGAGAAGTGGGGGGCAGCTGGGTAGCTCAGTGAATTGAGAGCCAGGTCTAGAGATGGGAGATCCTAGCTTCAAATTTGGCCTCAGACACTTCCCAGCTGTGTGACCCTGGGCAAGTCACTTAACCCCCATTGCCTGGCCCTTACCACTCTTCTGCCTTGGAGCCAATACACAGTATTGATTCCAAGACATAAGGTAAGGGTTTAAAAAAATAAACAGGGAGAAGTAAAGAGAGAAAGAAAGAATGCAAAACAAATCTTACAACATGCAAGTCTCAAATAATGTACAATTCCAAATATTTATAGTTATGGGATCACAAAATTTATACTATACATGTACTCTACAGAAATAAGAACCTAAAGAAATTAATCCAAATAAACCATATAGTTACTGTGCACAAAAAAATTAAACAAGAATCTTATATACACATTATATACATCTAATATCCCTCCTGAGGTGGGTATTGATCAAAACATATTACATTTTATAACACTTTACCATTTACATATGATTTAGTTAATTTAACTTTTTCTATATAATAGTATATCTATAAAGTTTTCTATAACCCTATAAAAGTATGTTAATAATTATTATTTCTACACAGAAATCCCAAATTCTATAACATAATATATATTATAAATAATAAAATATAGCATAATAAAATATCATAACATAAATTATACACTTAACTATTAAGTATTACTCTTTTATTTTAAAATTAAAACTTTATGTAAAAGAAAATCAATCCTTTTTATTGAACAGCAAAATATAAGTTCAGGAGTTCAATGTCTTCTTCTTGATAAGTTCAGTTAATCTTTCTCAAGTCTTTGAAAATAATGCCCAGTTGTCTTTGTAGTCTTCTTCTTGGTGTACGAAGTTAATCCTCTTTGACAGCAGGTACTCTTTTCACATGAAAACAATGAATCGATGATGCCTTCCCTCTTATCTTGATTGCAGTAGAGGTCGTAAAAATGTACTTGGAATGGATCTTCCCAGGTCAGCTGCATTGCTGCTGTTCACTGAAAGTTCTTTACATAAACTGTATCCCCAGTCATGCAGAGAATCATGCAGAGAAAAGTCTATAGGTCAAGCTTGCAATACAGTTCCTGATTCATTAGGTTCTTTTATTTTAGTTTTTAGATATCATATATATGTAGCAATAGTTGTATCTCTTCCTAATAATGGTGTGTATACAGGGTTAAACAGTTTCACATGAATGACCAAATAGCATCTCAAATGGTGAGATGTGTAGATCTCCCCCCTTGGTTTACTTCACAGGTAGAACAATGCTAAAGGTAGAGTGTCAGGCCATGTGAGATTTAAAATGGTTGAGGTCTTAAACTGTAGTGATTAAAATAGTGGAAGATATAAATTGTGATAGATATAAAAGAGGGTGAGTAAATTTTACCGCAGAAATATGTTTCACTACAGTGTCTTGGGTTTTAAAATCAAATATAAGGTGGTCGCCAGGGAAAATATTCCCAATTATTCAAATACCCAAGTCAATTGGGTTTTATAGAGATTTTAATTAACAATACAATGAGTAATCAAAGAAAGAGAGAGAGAGTAATAAAGGAATAAGTATGAAGGGCCACAAGCCAATATGGCCTAGACCTGAGTCTTAAAAGAGAAATCAGTCAGTTTTTTAACACTCACCACAAGGTCTGACTAAACAAGGATTCTAGTAACACCAGGCCAGCTTCCTTCCTCAAAGAGTCTTCTAGCCAGAGATTGTTTCAAAGGGCTTCTCTCAAGAGCCTCCAGAGCTCCTACCCCAGAGGGACAGAGCCCCTCAGAGGAGCTCCTCAAGGAACTCTCCTTCAGAATGAGAGTCAGAAATTGAGCTCCTCCAGAATGAGAATCCAAGCTCTTATTTTTAAGGGCAAAATCTCCTCTGTCACTTCCCCTAAGTCCTTACATCTATCTATCACTGTAGATGTTTCTAAAGGACCGCCCATTTTGAATTCACAGCTGAGTAGTTTTAATCTCTTTAGTAGGTCAGGGGGAAAAATGCTGCTGTGTAGACAAATTTTATTAAGAAAAAACCTCTGAATAAGTTATCACCCTTTTAGGTTTAAGTAGTCTATAAGTTGCCCCACCTTTATAGGTACTTAGTATCCCATTGTATCAATTCTAAAACAGTCATGACTCAAAGAACTTCCTGTCCCTTCCATAAGCATGGATCAAAGTACTTTCATTGTTTAGCAAGCCGTTTTCTGTCCTAAAGCAGTCTTAAGTAGGGTGGAGCAGGGACACTCCCATAGCTAGGAGCCCCCACACTCAAGTAGAGTTCTCACCATCTGCTAGGGAAATTTTTTTAAGTAGAAGATTCCCCAATGGCGGAAACCCCTAACATTCATAAGTCTGAGAAATTTTTGAGGTTTACAGTCATTTCAAATGATTCTCAGTACATCATTTGCCTATCATTGTCTTTAATTCCCAGTTTATTCTCCCTACTTGTCCTGATCTCAGTGGGTAGTATGGCACATGAAATTTTGGTGTTATACCTAGACATGAATATATTTGTCTAAAACCAAATCTGTAAAATGTGTTCCCTTGTCTGAATCTATTCTTGATGGTAAACCAGATCTAGGTATTATTTCTTTTAATAATATTTTGGCTACAAATGCTGATGCGACTCTTGCAGTTGGAAATGCCTCAAGCCATCTTTTTAGCTGGTCTACTATAACTAGACAAAATTTGTAATGTCCAGTTTTTGGCATTGTTATAAAGTCAATTTGGAGATGTTCAAATGGGGTGTAAGCTAACAGACACACCCCAAATGCTTTTCCTCAAAAGCTATGTTAGTTTTAAGCATGGCAAGTTGCATAAGATGCACATACATTAGAGGAGATGTTGGTTATACCAGGGGCCCTTCATACTTTCTTCACTGAATCTATAATACCTTGTGTTCCAAAATGACAATTTTTATGGATTGATTGGCAAATTTGTTGATAAAAAGTTCTAGAAAGTATTAGTCTATCTTCTGATATCACCCATGCACCATTAACTTATAAATTCAGTTTCCATTTCTTAACCTCTATTTCATTATATGCTAGAGATAATTCTGATTCATTAATAATTATTAAATTTAAAGTCAATTCAGGGCCTTTGATAGCAGTGAGTTGTTTTTTTTTTTAAACCCTTACCTTCCATCTTGGAGTCAATACTGTGTATTGGCTCCAAGGCAGAAGAGTGGTAAGGGCTAGGCAATGGGGGTCAAGTGACTTGCCCAGGGTCACACAGCTGGGAAGTGTCCGAGGCCAGATTTGAACCTAGGACCTCCCATCTCTAGGCCTGGCTCTCAATCCACTGACCTACCCAGCTGTTTCCGATAGCAGTGAGTTTTGCAGCAACATCTGCTAGGTAGTTTCCTTTCAGAACAAAATCAGTTCCACCTGTGTGAGCAGAGGAATGAACAACAGCCAAAGTTTCAGGTAGTTGTAGAGCTACAAGAACTTCATTTATAATTTTTGTAATCAGGATTGTTTAGCCAGCTGATGTTAAGAATCCTCTTTGAAGTTGTGAAGATTGGGTTTGGCTGTCTCCTGATTGTAACAATGAAGGTATTTAGCTGTTCCTTTGTTGTGAAGATTAAATTGTAATCCCCTATTTTTAGATTTTAATCCCCAGTGTTAAGTGAGTATTTAAAGTAGATCTACCCATTTTAACTACAAAAGGTGAACTAACCAAAAAAGGATATTAACTAACCACAAAAGGTATAACTAACTAAAAAAGGTATGAACACCCATTTCATACATTGAGTGGGCAGTCCTGGAGAGGAGCATCTGCTGTGATTGCTAGATGTAAAAATTTAGGGGAGGTGACACAAGAGAAAGGGGTATTTAAATAGAGGAAACAGAGACACACAAGGATCAATCAATAGATCATTCAGTCACTCCAAGTTGGACTGGAAGACAGACACTCAGACTTGGAGTTAAGACCCTTGGCTGTGGAACTGGACTGCAGGAGGAGCTCATGAAGGATACATAAGAATGCTTTCCTTTTAGACAGTCACCCTGCTGAGTGTAAAGGCTGACTTAGTTCCTTGTCCTTTCTGGAGTGGTGAACCTCCAAGAAAGGCCCATCATCTTAAGACTCCTTTTCCCTGATTAGGGCCTTAGAATTCCTACCTGGCTCAGAGGAAGCCAGAGTTTTCTCTCTCATCCCTTAATATCTTCCCTCTATTGTAAAAATAAACTACCATAAATTACATTTTACTTTAGTTATTAATTTTGGGATTTAGAAATTAAATCCCTGGAAACCACTAATTTTAATATTCAATCCAAACATAAAAAATTTAACAAAGTCAATGACTACCCACAGCATGACATATTCCAAAGGCATATTTTGAATCTGTATAGATTGTTGCTTTATTATCTCTTGCTATTACAAAGGTTAATTTCACCACTATTAATTATGTAAATTATGTACTTATATTAGATGGAAGTGAAGCTGACCACAGAGTTGCAAATTCTGTGACCACAGCTTCTCTAGTATCATGTATACCATCTCTCATAAAGAAAGAACCATCTGTAAACAAAATTAGATCTCTGATCTCTTTGGGATATAGAGCCACAGTGCACATAGTTTTATGGTCCTTTGAGCCAGGTTCCATATTGCTTTATAGAATGGTTGTATCAGTTCACAGTTCCACCAATAATGTATCAGTAATCCAGTTTTTCTACAACTCCACCAACATTTATTAGTTTCCTTTTTTATCATGTTAACCAGTGTGAGAGGTGAGATGTGATATCTTACAGTTGTTTTAATTTGTATTTTTTAATCAACACTGATTTGGAGCACTTTCTCTTATGACTATATATAGCTTTAATTTCTTCATCTAAGAAATGCCTATTAGTAACCCTTAACTATATGTCAACTGGAAAATACATTGCATCCTTATACATTTCAGTTATTTTTTCTATATGCTTGAGAAATGAGATCTTTGTCAGAGACATTTGTTATAATTTCCCCACATCTAATTTATTTCCTTTCTAATCTTGGTTGCATTATTTTTTCTATGCTTTTTAAAAATTTAATGTAATCAAAATTAATTATTTCATTTTTTGTAATGTTTTCCATTTCATTTTGTTCATAAATCCTTCCCTTATCCAAAATCTAATCAGTAAAATTTTCTGTGTTTATCTAATTTATTTATGATGCCTTCTTTATTTCTAGATTAAATACCAGTTTTGATTTTATCTTATTATATTGTCTGAGATGTTTGTTGATGCCTAACTTCTGTCATGTTGTTTTCTAGTTTTTGCAGCAGTTTATGTAAAATAGTGATTTCTTCTCCAAAAAGTTTGGATCTTTGGGTTTATCAAATACTGGATTATTATTCTCTTTAACTATTGTGGGTTAAATACATAATGTACTCTCTTCTGTAGACAATACAACATTATTGTAATAATTACCACTTCATAGTATAGTTTGAAATCTGTTATGGATGGGCCTCCTTCCTTCAATTTTTTTCATTAATTTACCTCACATTCTTGACATTTTGCTCTTCCAGATGAATTTTGTTGTTATTTTTCTAGCTCTATTAAATAATTTTGGGGTAGATTGATTGGTATTGCAATGAATAATAAATTAATTTGGGCAGGATTGTCATTTTTATTGTATTGGTTTAGCCTAACCACTAGAAATTAATGTTTTTAAAATTGTTTAGGTCTGACTATATTTGTGTGAAGAGTGTTTTACAATTACATTCACATAGTTGCAGGGAATATTTTAGTAAATATATTCTAAGGTATTTTTTATTGTCTGTAGAATTTCCTTTTGTTTCTCTAGCTCTTGGACTTTGTTGGAGGTATAGAGCAATGCTGATGATTTCTGTGTCTTTTATTTTATATCCTACAACATTGCTAGTGTTGTTATTCCTGTGACTTTTTTGGTTACTTTTCTGCTTTTCTATATGAGCACCATCATATCATTGAGAAAGAGTGCTAACTTTGTATCCTCATTGCTTATTCTAATTACTTCTATTTCATTCTCTGCTCTTATTGGTATAGCTGTATTTCAAATACAACATTCAATAGTAATGGTGATAATGTGCATACTTGCTTCACCATCTATTTATTACTATGTTTTCATAAAGAATAGGTGTATTTTGTCAAAGACTTTGTATTTCCTGAGATATTATTATTTCGCTTGGGTTTTTATTGACAAGGGAAAATCAAATTGGAATAGAGATTGGACTAGTTATTTCACTGGTATATCTTAAGTCTTATTAAATTTCTTTCCTAATTAGTAAACTCCTATGACTGAATTTTACCTCTAGAATCAAATGCACATTGTTCTGCTTAATATTTAAATCAACTAACAACCTGGTTGTATTTGTCAATTCTAATTACATAGTTTATCACACCATTCCATCCGTAGCTGACGCAAACTTGTTTCTCATAAAATAAGATTCCATTTTTCATCTCTAGTCCTTTGCAATGACCAATGGCATATATATGTGAATATATATATATATATATGTATTATAAAAGTTAAATATAAAGATTATAAACTGAGGATACCTTAATACCAAGGGAATTGAATACTCCACCCACTACCCTTTTGTCACAATATGAAATTCATCTGGTCTTTGGAATTCACCCAAGCCACTCTATAAATCTCCTCATTAACTAATAAACTTATAAACTAACCCCCCCTAACACTATCTAAATAAACAGACTAAATCTTTATATATATATATGCTTAAGTATTTCTATATTAAAGTCATCTTCAAGTAAGTAAAGATAGTGAGCAAAAAATGGCAGAGGCTCAGTTAACTGAGTCCAAGCAAGCAGGATCCTCTGTGATTCTTCTTCAAAACAAAATGTTTTCACAACAGCAGATAAAAAACTGGTTTCCTTCCTCATGTTTCCCAAAGTGGACAAAAGGAAAACTAGCAAGATAGTTCAAGTTTTCTCTTCGTTTCTCCTCAAAAACCAAGACTATGGTCAGAGAGAGGGAAAAGGTTGGCTAACTCCCACAACAGTAAGGGATTAATTGCACACCTCACTCACACACCTCTCCCTTCTCTTTTTCATTCCAAACCTTGCACAGGATTCCCTGCATGTACCTCTCTGCATTCCTGGAGACAACATTCCAAGTTCTCAACCTATAAAACATCTTAACCAACTGTACTTTTTATAATCTCATTCTTATAACTTTGACCTCTTTGTAGCATGAATTTCCTTCAAAACTGAGCTCATGGACTAACATATGCAACCAGTCCTAATCCTTCAATTTAGTATGTTATTCTCTAATGTAAAGATTAAAATTTAGGGGAGATGGGGAGACTGAGGCAGGTAGAAATTAGTTTCTCTCTGCAAGGAGTATTATATTTTTTAGAGGTTTATTAAAGGTTAAAGATTAAAGAATATACAAGTAAGAAACATGTGCCTAGGCCAGAGGCCTAGACAAAATAACCTCACATCACGCAAGAGACCGCCTGCTCCAAAACGGAAGTCCAAAAAGAGCCAAGAGAGAGAGAGAGAGAGAGCCTCAAAAGCCTTTGAATCAGCTTAAATACCTTCTCGATCTAGGCCCAGGTGAGATTACAAGGCATTCTGGGGAAGTGGAGCAAAGGCTCATGGGGATTGTAGTCCTGTATTCGAGTCTATTTTTTTACATTCCTTCGTGTGATCACTTTTGAAAAACTTAATTTTTCCCCAAAAGGATCATAAAAACATAATAAACTTAAAAGATTACAATAGTGTAAGAGAAAAGAGAATAAAGAGAAAAAAGAATAAAACCAATAATTGCTGAACACATTGACAAAAAGCTGTTAGGGGGCAGTCCCATTTGGCATAAAAGTATACATACAAATAAATGTTCAATCAACCACACCCAAAGTTCAATTTTGTGCAACTTGTGGTCTGGAGGCTTCTTGATGGTGGCTTCTCCAACAGTTCAGTTCTGGATTCAGAGAGGTAGCATCTTCTTTACCTAAAATTCTTCTCAAAAGGAATTTAAACTTTGCAATTTAAATAATTATATTTTTTTGCATTCCCCCATGTTGTGGGTGATTGAAAGATTCAGAATCAGTTAGGGATGCATGGCTGAGGTATGAGGTATATGAATCAATTGGCAAGAGATATTAAAAAGACATCAGAAAATCCAAAAAAAAGAAAAAATTTCTGGATGAAAATATAGACTATCAAAGTCTTATGTGTAAAAATTCCAAGTAGAAGAAAAATAAATCTATAACAGGTCCTTCAATCAGGGCCCAATCAAAATGATCTAAGTAATGATGCATTTACCCAGTCATTGCCAGGACTACAGAAAGGTACCACACTATGAGAGGCAGAAAAGGAAGGGACCAGATTATAGAAGCCACGGTTTCAGGGATACTCGTCTGTGAGTATCCTCAGGGTGAGTGTGGATACAAGGAAAGCCTATGTCTTAACACATGTTAAACATAGTAACCTCGAGTCTTCACACTAGGTTCAAGACCTTTGTATTGGCCTAGAAGTGCATCAATCCATCCTAGATTGGCCTTTCTTTGGCCCTATGAAATGGCTCTTGTGTGTATCTCTTGTCCTGGAATCAGACAGAATCATTAAGCAAAGTCCCATAATTTATTTAAATAATTAGTGGCATCATTTTTATAGTCACAAGCCTTTTAGGGCATGTATTAGCAAATGTATTGTAAACTTAAAAATCAAAAGGTTAAAGAAAATCTTAATACTGGTGACGTGCATCAAATTTAAAAGGAGAGAAAAATAATAAAAAAACTGAAAAACTATATTGCACATGCAAGAAATATATATTAATAAAAGAGCTTTTAAAAATTCACAAATATAGCTTATAACCATTGACACTCTGTGTCAGTTAAGAAAATATAAAATACAAGGCTTTCTCACCAAAAAATGAGATCCATTTCCTCTTTGTATCTGGCATGATCACTGTGAGTAGAAGGCAAATGAATTGAACAAGGTTAACAATTTTTCATTTTTAAAAATACAGTAGTACAAATATGTAGATATCAAAATCCCCCAAAATCTCAATATCCCAATTAATTACAATAGCAAACAAACACACTATCATATTTCACATAAGTTGCTGTATGAAAATTTTAAACCCTATGAATTGATGGATATTTGTCACAATTTTTACAAACATAGCAATCTTTCAACCTTTGTAATGAACATATTTTTTAAAACAAAGTAAAACTCATCTTGGGTTTAGAATATAATCAAGAAATCTATATATCATTCTGGTAGAAGTAAAATAGTGAGCTGAAGAGCATAAATAAAGGGATGCTCCTTTTTATTGGAGGCTTATAGGGATACAAATGCCTAGAGATTAACTGCCCAACTTCCATTCACATGTGGGAAGGTTGGGGTTTATAAAATGTAACACGTCAGCTAATGGGCCTTACCTCGTGGTAGAGGCAGGCAAAAATAACCAGATTGTTTAAAAAAAATTCCAAAAATCATATTTAAAAAATCCTTAAAATCAAATCATTTGAGGTATTCAGCACATTAAAATTCCAAAGGTTGTTAATACAATTATAACCAGTTCTGAAGTCCATCTGTCCTCAGCAAAATAGAAAAAGGCTGTTTTTTCATATATGGGCTTATTCACAATAATATTTGTTCAACACAGTTATAGGGGAAAAACAACAGAATTTTAAAACTCAGTACATTCAAAATAAATTCAATCAACCTTCAGTTCACAGAATAATATTCAATCCAGTAATATATGAACTTAAAATCACAAAGTTATATCTTAAACAAAACAATGCAATAGAATACAGAGATTTTTTTTAAACCATTGGAGTCTGAAATGCCTTAGAATATAGCCTTTAGTCTCATCAAAGTTCCTTGGGGTTTTTTTTTGTTTGTTTGTTTGTTTTTAATTATCCATTTAAATGTCTATTGTCCGAAGGTAGAGTAGTAAAGGCTAGGCTATGGGGTTCAAGGGATCCGTCCAGGGCCCCATAGCTGGGAAGCATTGGAGGCCAGATTTTAGCTAGAGACCTCCCGTCTCTGGGCCTGGCTTCCAGTTCGCTGGGCCACCCATTTTCCTCCCCAAAGTTAAAGTTGAATCTTTGGGCTGAGTCTGCTCCCTGACAGGCAGGTAAAATCAAAGAAATTGCCAGAAGAGTCAAAAATCCTTTTAAACAGCCCATTGCTTTTTAGGTTTCTGTTTGAAAAGTCTGTTTCTTCTCTCTAGTCTTTTCTCTCTTTCCCCTCTCTGATACCCCTGTGGCCAATACCCCCAGCCACGTGGAGGCTTAGCCTAAGGGAAAATTGCCCGGTCTCCTTTCCCTCTCTTCTCTCCTCTCCGCCCACGTGGCCAATACTGTTACCAGCTGGTCGCAATGAGTCCTCAGCAATCTGCTCCAAGGATCTGGGTGATGAGCCAACTGGGGTTGTGCTCGAGGGTCTGGGGCGCAAAAATAGGCAGGCATCGGGCCGGTGAGAGGCCAGGAGCAGGAGCGGCTGTGGGGGTGGGCAAGGCTGGGACCAGGTACCAGGTGAGGATGATCAGGGCTGCAGGCTGCAGGCAGGAAGCTGCTGGGCTGAGCAGCAGGTCCGGAGCCTGTAGCAGCTTTGCAAGGGTAGAAAACGTTGGCCAGAGAGATATGGCTCAAAAAAAATTTTTTTTCTAGGTACTAGCTATTAAAAGTTGAACTAAAGATCAGAAAAGAATTCAGAAGATTGAGTTTTTTTTTTCCCATTAGGTCGCCAAACTGTAAAGATTAAAATTTAGGGGAGATGGGGAGACTGAGGCAGGTAGAAATTAGTTTCTCTCTGCAAGGAGTATTATATTTTTTAGAGGTTTATTAAAGGTTAAAGATTAAAGAATATACAAGTAAGAAACATGTGCCCAGGCCAGAGGCCTAGACAAAATAACCTCACATCATGCAAGAGACCACCTGCTCCAAAACAGAAGTCCAAAAAGAGCCAAGAGAGAGAGAGAGAGAGCCTCAAAAGCCTTTGAATCAGCTTAAATACCTTCTCGATCTAGGCCCAGGTGAGATTACAAGGCATTCTGGGGAAGTGGAGCAAAGGCTCGTGGGGATTGTAGTCCTGTATTCGAGTCTATTTTTTTACACTAACCTTATTACCAGTGATTTATTTGTATTTCATATATAATTTTATGCAATCCAGGTTCCTGAGTTTGTTTAATAATTGTATTTGTAGTCCTACTCCCTAGCATTGAGGAAGCACCTAACTAATACTTTCTGATTAATTGATGTGTAAGGTACTGTGCTTAGTACTAAGAAACCATGATTGAAAATGAAATATTCCTTGAGGAGAATGACAATATAATATGATAAGATATGTAGAGAAATGAGATAATAGCAAATAGAATTATTTTTCTTCAAAATGACTTTTAGAGTAAGGGGATAATGTCTTGTGGGTAGGAAGTATTAGGAAAGAAAGACTTCTTGAAGAAGGTGACATTTTGAGTTTAGGCCTTGAAGGATAAAAAAAATTTCTATAGACATTTAATTTTCAGATATTAAAATGATCAGACATGCATAGACAGCAAAGTATATGAAGTACTTAAACATTCAGTTTGTATGTGAAAGAATACAGGAGACAGTAGTTTACTGAGTGATACATTAGGAAAAAAACAAATTATCTTGAGTCAATGGACTCTTAAAGAAGAAATTGGAAGAAGTAAATATAGGAAAGATACAAGAATTAAGAGACTAAGAAAGGCTTCTTGAGTTGATCCAAGAAAGAAGCCAAAAGAAATCAGGAAGCAAAAAAAAGGAGGGAATTACATTTCCCCAAATAATAGTGATTTAGAGCATTTTTGCATGACAGTATAGAGATTTAAATAGCTTGTTTGAGAACTGCCTTTTCATGTTCCTTTGACTATTTACCAACTGGGGAATGACTTGTATCAACTCATTTCTCTATGAATTTGAGAAAGGAGGCCTTTATTAGAGAAATTTGTAAAAAAAAAAAATTGGTACCATTATTGTTACTAATACTTTCCATTATATTTAAACCTATTTAGTTTATGATCTCTACCTCCTTCAATTTCTCCTTTTATATTAGCCCCATGCTTTATCTCATAACCCCTTCCTATCCTGTTTTCCTATAAAGCAAAATAGCTTTCTATGCCGAAATGGTAGTGTATATTTTTCCTGTATTAAGCCAATTCTGATGAGATTAAGGTTCATTTGTTCTCTTACCCCACCTCCCCTATCTTCTCCTCTAATCTGAATGTTCTTCAATGCCTCTTTTAGTTCAATAATTTACCCCATTCTATTTTTCCCTTCCCCCTCCTCCCAAGGCATTCCTCTTTCTGGTGCCTTAATTTAATTTTATCTTTTATATAATCTGTGAAGATTAAATTTAACTCTCCCCTGATTATGAAGATTAAATTGTAACCCCTGCCTGTTTTTATATTTAGTCACCAAAAGTGTAAACACCTTACTTACAGTAGTGAGGAGATCTGCCCATTTTTAGATTTAATCACCAAAGGTGTAAACACCCCATTCACACATGAGTGTGGGAGGTCTGTGACCCACATGTGTGATAGTGGGTGACGAATCAGTATTAATCTAACTGCTCCTTGGCAGTCTTAAAGAACATAGCTTCAACTATGATTGGTAGATGAAAAATTAGAGGAAGGCACAGGAAGTGACACAAAAGAAAGTGTCTTTAAAAGGAAGTTACAACTTCCTGAGCGAGTTCTACTTGGAGTAGAGGCTGAAGAGAATCTGCTGACTGGACATGAGACCCTGTTCCTGGTGAGGCTGTTCTAAAATCTTTTCCTTTCTACTGACACATGGTGAGTTTAAGGCTGACTCCTTTCATATTGGATTTTATGGGAGAAAAACTAGCCTCAGGAGAAACTTACCTCTTGAGAGAGATTTCCCCAGGTCCTCAGCTTTGCCAAGGCCTAAGGACTAACTCTCCCTGCCCATGTTGAGCCAGGGGCCAGGAGTGAACAACTTTGTGCTTAAGCTAGATATCATACCATAACCTCTCTCTGATTTTCTTACTTCACTCTTACTATATGTTGTAAATGAATTGTAAATAAATCTATTTGGAATTAATATAAATTCCTGGAAACCCTATTTTAAATATAACCCAGTCCAACCTTTTTATATAAATAACCCTTTCCCCACACCCTTACATATCACATCAGATTCCACACTTTGTCCTCTATGTGCACTCCTCCTAAAAGTCCTAATAATGATAAAATTCTTTGTAGTTACAACAATCATCTCCCCACATAGGACTGTAAATAGTTTAACCTTATTACTTGTCTTTTGATTTCTTTTCTATTTACCTTTTAATGCTTCTATTGAGCCTTGTACTTAAGAGTCAAAATTTCCATTCAGCTCTGGTCTTTTCATCAGGAATAATTGAAAGTTCCCTATTTCACTAAATATCCATTTTCTTCTGAAAGATTATGGTCAGTTTTACTGGGTAAGTGATTTTTGTTTTAAGTCCTAGCTTGTTTACCTTCTGGAATACATATTCCAGGCCCTCAAATCCTTTAATGTAGAATCAGCTAATTCTTGTATCATTGTGACTGTGACTCCATAATATTTCAGTTATTTCTTTTTTTTTTTGGCTGCTGACAATATTTTCTCCTTGACCTAGGTGTCTGAGAATTTGGATATAACATTACTGGGAGTTATACTTTGTGGATCTCTTTCGGGAGGTTGATCAGTGTAACCTTTCCATTTCTACCTTGTCCTCCAGTTCTAGAATGTCAGAACAGATTTCCTTGAAAGATGATGTCTAATTTTTTTCAATAATGTTAAGAGTTTTTCTTAATTTCTCCCTTTTTCTCCTTTAGCAGCAAGGTAACAAAACAATTTCTGAGTAAGAGCCCCCCTGCTGTACAAACTGTCAATTGGTGATAGAAGAGTGTGGCTGAGTTAGTCGGTTTCAGCTGGCAGTTGGAAAGGGGCTTTTTGTCTCTGGGTCTCCTGGGGAGAGGAGTTTGTGGCTTGCTCTCTCTGGAACCCTGAGTTTTCTAACTGGAGACTGAGAATCAGATTTAAAGCTTTAATAGCCTTATTGATTATTTATTATCTTGGGTATATATGTAGAAAGATAGTGGGTAAATTACTAGATAGTCAGTGTACAAAAGTTAGGCTGAAGCCTGGCTCTGGCAGAAGACACTTCCCCTGAAGGCAGATAGATTTAGGGTTTTTTAGAACATTTTAGTTAGGATTGGGATTTTAGGTATATAAATAAGCTATTATAATATTATTCTCACTATCCTCATTTCTATTTCCTATCTATACTTTCCTAATAATAAACTAAGTGTTTTGTGTTTAAGAAGCTACTTTCCTAACTTTCGTTCAAAGTCCTATCACCCAAATTTGAACCCTTCACAGCCTGGTGAGCCAGGTAGGAGTTTGAGGCTTAAGTCTCTCTATGTTATTGTGCCTTGCTTGCATTGATAACCAGTAGATTTTTAAACAGTAATCTCAGTGGTTATGTTGATTAAGGAATCTTGTATATTAATATCTATATATGATATATAACATGTTTCCTGTGTATATGGGATCTTGACAGTAGCATATGTTTTTCTCAAAGATTAAGCCATGCATGTCTAAGTACACATGTCCAGTACAGTGAAAGTGTGAATGGCTCATTAAATCCATTATGGTTCCTTTGGTTGCTTGCTCCCTCCTACTTGGATAACTGTGGTAATTTTAGAGTTAATACATGCCGATGAGTGCTGACCTGGGTCCCCTTCCCCCATGGATGGGGGCCCCCAGGGATGCATGCATGCATTCATCAGACCAAAACCAACCCAGCAGCTTCCCCTCAACCCCACAACTTGGACCAATTGCACACCACCCATGGAGGTGATGACCCATTTGAACATCTGCCCTATCAACTTTAAATGGTAGTTGCCATACCTACCATGGTGACCATGGGTGATGGGGAATCAGGGTTTGATTCCAGAGAGAGAGCCTGAGAAACTGCTTCCACATCCAAGGAAGGCAGTCAGCATGCAAATTATCCACTCCTGACCCATGGAGTTAGTGACAAAAAATAACAATATAGGACTGTTTTGAAGCCCTGTAATTGGAAAGAGTACACTTCAAATAATTTAATGAAGATCCATTGAAGGGCAAATCTTGTGCCAGCAGTCACAGTTATTCCAGCTCTAATAGCATATATTAAAGTTGCTGCAGTTAAAAAGCTTGTAGCTATATCTTGGAATCAAGCTGGTGGTCTGCCACAAGGTGAGCCACTGCCTGTCCTAGCCCCTGCCTCTTGGTACCCCCTTGATGCTCTTAGCTAGGTGTCCCACAAGGCCTGAAGCATTTACTTTAAAAAAAATTAGAGTGTTCAAAGCAGGCCTGAGTCACCTGGATATCCCAGCTAGGAATAATGGGATTGAACCCCAGTTCTATTTTGTTGGTTTTTAGAACTGGGGCCAGAATTAAGAGGGATGGCCAGGGGCACTCATATTGTGCCACTAGAAGTGAAATTCTTGGCCTGGATCAAGATGGACCAGAGAGAAAGCATTTGCCAAGAATGTTTTCATTAATCAAGAACGAAAGTCGGAGGTTCGAAGATGATCAGATACCATCATAGTTCCGACTATAAATGATGCTGACTAGTGATCCAGCAGCATTATTCCCATGACCCACTGAGCAGCTTCCTGGAAACCAAAGTCTTTAGGTTCTGGTGGGAGTATGGTTGCAAAGCTGAAACTTAAAGCAATTGACTATAGGGCACCACCAAGAGTGGAGCCTGGCAAGCCAGCTAGGAGTTGGATTAATTTATTGATCTTCTGTTATTTCCAATATTAGGAAAGGGATAGGAGTGTAACCATGGTGCTTGATATCATGGTACAGTTAGTGAAAGAAGAGATGCCTCTTTACCTAAAAAAAAAACCAACCTCTCAATACCTGGGACCTTCACTGAGATATAAAATCTGAGTGTTTTGAATTGTCTCTGGTTCGTACCACTTATGGGAGTATTTGTGCTGTCTGCATTGTTTCAAGGGTATCATTTGTATCAAGTATTTAGTTTAATTCTTACTAAGAAAAGGAGACAACTGAAAGAGAGATTAATGGAGACTAGAGTTGCATATCTTGAGGATTGCATTTTGCAATTGACTAAAACTATTGGCCAACAAAATGAAGCTATCTCTAAAATTGCTCAGCTTGAAGATAGTATCTCTCAAATGGCAAAAACTATAATGCAACAAAATGAAACTCTCACATTACTCAAACTAACTCTCCTACTGTTTCTAATTCTCCCACCATGGTTGCTAAAAATGAAACCCAAATGAAAGAAGATACAAACCCTCGCCTATTCCCTTTAAGAGAAGTAACAACTCTTAATCCAAAGAAGAAAAAGTTCATAAATATTAGGCACCATAAACCATTTACCCCTCAGGATATGGAGGAATTTAAGCACAACATTCCTTCTTTTGAGGAGGAGCCCATAACTGTGATTTTTTTTTAAAGCTAAATTTAATATGCAGGCAAGTTAATCCAACCTGAATTAATTTTGAATATTTTCTAGATGAATCACTAGCTAAAAGGGGAAAGTATCAAGTTATCAAGCTTACCAATGAGGAATGGAGTGCAGCTCACTGGCCTGAGAATGACCCTCATTGGAATGATAATCTCTCTTTATGTCATTCTAGGGAGGCAGTTTTGAATGCAATGAGAGCATGTTTAGATAGACCCGGTACTTGTACTAAATTTTAAAAGCTGAAGCAGATTTGTCCCTTGAGTATAGGAAAGAGGTTAAAAAAATGGAAGCAGATCTTTAAGGCTAAACAAATTATTGTTGTATGGGTGGCATTGAAAGGTAAACCAATACTTCTGAGAACATTTTATCAACAAGTCTACCAACCAAATCATAAAAATGGTCATTTTGAAACACAAGGCATTGTGGATTCAGTGAAAAAAATATAGATAGCCCCTGGCTTAACAAACATAACCTCCAAATTACCTTCAGCTTGTGCAATATGCCAAGCCTTTAACCAACATAGCTTTTGAGGAAAAGCATTTGGGGGACATTCATTAGTATACACGTCATTTGAACATCTACAAATTGACTTTATAGCAATGCCAAAAGCTGAACATTACAAATTTTGTTTAGTGATAGTAGACTAGCTAACCAGAAGGCTGTAGGCATTCCCAATAGCATGAGCAACAGCAGCATTTGTAGCCAAAATATTATTAAAATAAATTATATCTAGATTTGGTTTACCATCAAAAATAGATTTGGACAAGGGAAAATATTTTACAGATTTAATTTTATCTAAAATTTATTCTTGCCTAGCTATAATGCCAAAATTTCATGTGTCATACCACCCACCAAGTTCAGAACAAGTAGAGAGAATGAATAGGGAATTAAAGACAACAATAGGAAAATTATGTACTGAAACTCATTTAAAATGGCCTGATGCTCTACCATTAGCATTGCTCTACTTGCAAAGTAGACCAAGGGGAATTTGGCCATCTACCCATGCAAGCAAAGACATTTAGCCCTGTTTATATATCAGTTTTAGCTGGAAACAAAATATTTGCAGAATACATAAGAGATTTATAAGTAAAGATTAAGGAACTACATGAATTAGGAGCAATAGTGCAAGCTAGACCTATAGACTTTTCATTACATAATCTACTTCCCTGGGATACAGTATTTATAAAGAACTTTCAACAAACAGCCTGGGAAGGTCCATTTCAAAGTACTGTTAACAACTCCTACAGCAGTCAAGATAGGAGAGAAGCCATCGTGGATCTATTGCTCCACATAAAAAGAGTACTAGCCATTGAGACTAATTGACTGTATCCTGTCACCTGCATTAAGAAAACCACAAGCTGGAAATTATTTTCAAAAACATTTCAAAGACTTGCTTTTCAATAAAATGTTTGATTTTCTTATAAATAAAGGTTTAATTTTAAAATAGAAGAGAAATACTTAATAGGTAAATATATAATTTATGTTATGATATTATGTTATGTTATATATTATATATTACATTATAGGATTTAGGATTTCTATTTAGAAGTAATAATTATGTTTATACTTTTATAGGATTATAGAAAAAGTTATAGATATGCTATACTATATATATAATATATATAATATTTTGTAGAAAAAGTTAAATTAACTAATTGATACATAAATGGTAAAGTGTTATAAGTGTTGAGCAACACCCACTTCATGGGGGATATTAATATTAAATCCACCTCAGGGAGGATAATATTAGATGTATATAATGTATTTAAAAAGGTGATATTAGATGTTTGTTAATGTGCACATAAGGTTCTTGTTAATTTTTAGAGGTTTATTAATGTGTATATAAGGTTCTTATTTATTTTTCTTGTTTAATTTTTTGTGTATGGTAACTATAAGGTTTATTTGGATTAATATCTGTAGATTCTTATTTCTGTAGAATAATAAGAATAGGTTCTTATTTATATAGAGTATAGTATGAGTTTTATGATTCTGTAACTATAAATATTTGGAATTATATATAATCTGAAACTTGTTTTTCTCTCTTTACTTCTCCCTATTTTTAATAAAGAGTATAGGATAGTTTGGGTTGTTTGATTGAAAGATTCACTGGGGAGACTTGTCTCTTAACATATCTTGGGGGGGGGAGAAGGTTAAGAGAGATTTTCTTAATTTCTCCCTTTTTCTTCTTAAGAGGCAAGGGAGAAAAAGTCCCCCCCCCCCCCGCTGTGCAAACTGATAGTTGGTGATAGTTAGAAGGGTGTAGCTGAGAATCAGTTTCAGCTAGCAATTGGAAAGGGACTTTTTGTCTCTAGGTCTCCTGAGGAGAGGAGTGTGTGGCTCACTCTCTTTGGGACTGTGAGTTTTCTAATTGACATTTGGAAACTGAGAAATGGATTTAAGGCTTTAACAGCCTTACTTAATATTCATTATCTTAGATACATAGGTAAATTGATAGTGGGTAAATTATTAGATAGTCAGAATATAAAATTTAGGCCAGAGCCTGGTTCTGGCAGAAGACACTGCCTCCAAAGGCCGATAGATTTAGGGTTTTTTAGAAAATTTTAGTTAGGATTGGGATTAAGAATTATATGAACACAACTTTTTTTTTTCACACAAATAAAACTTGATCTAAGCAATTGGAAAAAACATTAATTATTCATGAATAGGGTGAGCTTATATAATAAAAATGTCAATCCTACCTAAATTAATTTACTTATTCAGTGCCATACTCATCAAAATACCAAAAACCTTTTTTTATAGAATCAGAAAAAAAAATTGTAACAAAGTCTGTTTGGAAAAACAAAAGATTAACAATATAAAGGGAACTAATGAAAAATAAATTTGACAGACAGAGGCCTAGTAGTACCAGATGCTAAACTGTTCTACAAAATGGTTATAATCAAAACAATATGGTACTAGCTAAGAGATAAAAGGGTGTATTAATGGGAACAGAATTCAGCAAATTACCTCAGCAAGATAGTGTTCAATAAAACCAAATATCCCAGCTTTTGGGACAATAAACTACTATTTGAAAAAAACTGCTTGGAAAATTAGAAAACAGTATAGGAGAAATTAGGTTTAAATCATCATCTTACACCCTATAAAAAGATAAATTCAGAATGGGTAAATGACTTAAATAAAAAGAGGGAAATCATAAATAAATAAGGTGAACATAGAATAGTATACCTGTCATATCTATAGAAAAAGAAGGAATTTGAGAACAAGCAAGAGCTAGAAAACATCACAAAAGGTAAAATGAATAATTTTGATTATATTAAATTAAAAAGATTTTGTACAAACTAAACAATGCACCAAAATTAGAAGGGAAACAACAAACTGAGGGGAAAGAATTTATTACATCATCTGACAAAGGTCTAATTTCTCAAATTTGTAAGGAATTAAGTAAAATGTATAAGAAATCAAGTTATTCCCCAATTGGCAAATGGTCAAGGGACATGACTAGGCAATTTTTAGATGAAGAAATCAAAACTATCAATTATCACCTGAAAAAAGGGTTCTAAATCTCTTCTGATTAGAGAAATACAAATAAAAACAACTCTGTGGTACTACCTCACACCTAGCGGATTGGCTAATGACAGTAAAGGAAAATAATAAATGTTGGAGTGTATGTGCCAAAATTTGGGCAATAATATACTGCAGGTGGATCTGTGAAATGATCCAACTGTTCTGGAAGGCAATTTGGAATTATGCCCATAGGGCCTTAAAAGAATGTATGCCCTTTGATAGAGCAATACCACTCCTAATTTTGTACCATAAAGAGAGAATAATGAAAAATGTTTATACAAAAATATACATAGCCATGCTCTTTGTGGTGACAAAAAATTGGAAAATGAGGGAGTATACCTCTATTGAAAAATGGCTGAACAAATTGTGATATATGGTGGTGATGGAATATTACTGTAGTGTAAGAAATGATAGACTGTAGGATTTCAATATGAACTGGAAGAATCTCCAGAAACTGATGCAGAGTGAAATGAGCAGATCCAAGAGAAGATTATACACAGAAAGTGAAACATTATGGAACAATACAATGTAAAGGCCTTTGCTACTACAAAACAATCCAAAGGAATTTAGGAGAAAGAAAGCTTTTCACATTAAGAGAAAGAACTATGGGAGTAGAAACACAGAAGAAAAACAAATAACTTATCATTTGCTTATATGGATATACTATTGGGGATTTTGGTTTTTAAAGATTGCTCTACTGCAAAAATGAATAAAATGGAAATAGATATAAGTGGTAACATTTGTATATCCCAGTGGAAGTGCTTAATGCATCCAGGAGGGGTGGGGGAAGAGGGAGGGAAAGAAAAATGAATTATGTAAACATGGAAAAATATTTTAAAAAAATAAAAAGCCTATTATGATTAAAATAAAATATGGTAAAGTCCTCTTGCAACTTGTACTTGTGCATGAGCTTGTGTTCATTGTCTCAAGCTTCATGAAATTACATATTCTCCTGTGTGAAATCCAGAGTCACAACAAAATATTGAACTAAAATAGTCATAAAAATGAATGAAACAGTAAAAAAAAAATATTAAGCACTTATGATGCACAAAACACTGAAAATGATCAGAAATGCAAATAGAAAATTAAGATTCCACAATTAAGGAAATCAAATCTATATCAGGGAAATGGCACAGGAAATAAAGAAGTGGATAAAGAACGTCAGTTATTCAGAGTACAATATGCAGAGAGAGTAAGAATATAGAGAGCTCATTGATACTTGTGGATATTTATATAGGTTTTATCATCCTATAGCATATTATAGTGCTCAACTAGATCCAGTTGCTGCAGGGATAGTTCCATTCTTATGGGGGGTATCAGTAACTGCATTTCTGGCTGCAAATTTGGTTTTAGGTTGACCATTAACTCTTTACTGTTTACTTGAAATAGAAACTCTTTTGCTTATATATAAAATGCAGGCATTCTCAGACCAACATACATAGAAATATGAAATAGTGCTTTTGGGGGAAATGAGAGCATAACACTCAAAAAATACAATGTTTTAAATCCACCTACACTTTTACCTGATCTGGCAATGCAGGGAGAAGCATTGTATGACTGTGCAACTGTAGTGCAATTAGTAAAGAGAACTATACAAAATCTGTCAGACAAAACCCTTGATAATCCCGATATGATTATGTTCACTGATGGTTCATCATATATGCACAATGGTATGAGATTCACAGGGACTGTGGTAGTAAGTGAATTTGAAACTCTATGGTTTATTTCAAAAACCTGAGTGCTCAGGAAACAGAATTAATTGCTTTAAAATATGCATGTGAGTTATCCAAAAATAAGTAGGTGAATGTCTACACTGACTCCAGATATGCATTTGGAATTTGTTATGTTACAGGTGCCCTATGGAAACAAAGAGGGTTTATAACTTCTAGTGAGAAGGAAATAGCTCATGAGGGAATAATCAAAAAATTGCTGTCAGTTCTCCAAAAGCCAAAAGAGCTGGCTGTGATCCACTGCTGAACTCATATGTTAGCACAAGATCTCATTTCATGTGGTAATTATAGACCCAATAAGGCAGCTCACTATATGTCCTGGAATGCACCAGCTTGCATTATGAATCTCTCTGCAATAGAAAAAACAGATTTAGACAAAGTATATGCTGACACAGAGATTCAGAAGAGGAAGCAAAATTTTGGAGCCAAAAAGGACTTGGATAAGAGTACCAAGAAAGTCAATACTTCCAAAAACATTTTACAATCACATCTGTCGGGCAATTCACAACAAAGGTCATTTTGGGTCACAAGCCATGATTGATAGCATTAAGAAAGTGTGGATCACTCCAGGGACAAGCTCAGCTGTCACCAGGATGTGTGCTCTGTATGCTCAGTCTGTCAGATGCTCAACCAGAGTGTTTAAACAAAAAACTTTTGAGGGGAGACCTTTAGTGTATACTCCATTCAAACACTTGCAAATTGATTTCATCAACATGACAAAAGTAGGGAAGTGGTCATCTTAACAGAGAAATCAAAATGATGGTAGGAAAACTGTGTATAGAGACACATCTAAAATGGCAAGACAGATTAGAGATATAGACTCTAAATGACCATGCTAGTGCAAATATCAATAATATGGAAATAGTTCTTGATCAAAGATACATGTAAAACCCAGTGGAATTGTGCGTCAGCTATGGGAAGGAGATGGGGGTAGGGGAGAGAAAGAACAAGAATCTTGTAACCATGGGGGAAATATTCTAAATTAATTAATTAAATAAAATTTTCCAAAACTAAAAAAAATTTTTTTTAAATGGTGAGACATACTACCTCTAGCTCTTTTCTACATACAAACATGGCCAAGAGACAACATACATGTTTCACTGTATGAAATGTGCTGACTGTGTTTACTTGGAGACATCTTCAATAATGTTAAATTAATTTTAATAAGGATTATATTTAAATTGTCATCTGATAGCATTTGGGGGTTTTTATGGTTAAGTGCTAGGCAATTTCGGAGTAACTTGAAGACAAAGAGTTTGCCATGAGGCAAATGTAGAAAGTGGGTGGAGATAGTTCCCTTTTAATATTAAGGCTTCCCTCTTACTAATCTTTATACTTAACCTGTTAAATATGAATAAATAGATTTTTTTTATAAATATATAATCTCCAAGTAAGTTACATACTGGCCTGGTGAAGAGAAGTTACTCCTGTTTTCCTTCTGAGAGAAGAGCTGAAAGATACTTTTGTGAACATCATCAAAGTATTTTACCACAGCATCCTCCTCAACAACATCAATAATAATCCCCAATATTTTAATACATTTACATATATGTATATATAATTGTACAAATAATGTATCTATATAAGTATGCTGAAGTCTCTCCCTTCCATCAAATTTAAATAAGTCACTTCTTCCATTAAGCCTTTATTTATTTTCCTAGTCATACCCCAACCTCCAGGAATAGGTGATATTAGCCTTTTTACACTTCTATCAGAACCTCAAGATAAGTGCAAAGAGGAGACAAATTATTTCTATCATATTTCCTTGGCTTTCCTCTTTGTAGACTAAGTTTCTTGAAAGTAAGGTCTTGTTTAATCTTTATTATCTCAAAAGATGAGCACAAAGTTCACAGTGGTAACAAGTATTTGTTCATTTAATAATTTTTTTGACTTTTCTCCCACATTTTTAGTAGCTCTGTCCATAGATCAAAAACTTGTCCCTGCTTTTATGTATTTGTAAATAAAGAGGTTTTAGGTGTTATTCAGACATTTCAGTTGTACCCTACTAGTGGTTGGCCATTCCCTGTTCCATATAAAGAGGTTGGGCATGACAAAATTCAAACTCTTTCATGGCCAAAGGTAGGGCACTGAATATATTCCAGAAGAGAGCTGAATTAGGTAAATGGATATTTTGGTTTAAAATGACTCTTAGAGAAGCTGTTACCTGTCTTTCATATTGGAAAGGCTATCATGTGGAAGAAAAATCAGAAATTTTCTCTTTGGCCACAGTGGTCAGAACCAGGAGCAAAAAGTAGCCTTTCTAAACCATGAAATTTAGATTTTTTTTATCAGGAAAACAAAGAAATTCCTAACAATTAGAATTGACCAAATATGGAATATTATTATTCAGCTTAATCTGACTCTTTTGACCCCTGTAAGAAAAAAACTATACTGTCAGATATTAAATCAGGGTGAAGGGGGAGGGGAAGAGTTACTGAAAGTCATCTTAAAATTTAGCGTAACTTGGGGTTACATAGAACCTTCTCCCTTAAGAAACCTTTTCTCCCTTCAGGCCCCCCTCCTCACCCTTACAAAGATTATCTGACTATTTTTACTTAACTAAAGATGATTTAATAACACATCTAAAAGGGAAGATATCAGGATAGAGGGAATAGGGATTGCCCTTTACCTTAGCACAGATTGGTTTTCTAGTCTTTCTCAGATCTTGAGCTAAGTCCAGGCCTCAGGCTTTTGGAGGGTTTCTTTTATTCTTCTTCCATGTTATAACTACACTAACTTTCTTAAGTTCAAAGATTTTAGCAGTAGACAGGAAGAAGAAAAGTGATTTTGACCTTCCGAGTTCATTTAGCCTGTCTCTTCGGGCTAATGCCCCTAAAGACTGATGTTACAGTTCAAGCAGCTTCCCTTAAATCCTTTTGTTTGATGGCCCCATCCATAGGAATCCATGAAGAGAAAAGTTGGGAAAATCCCAGAAATAGAGGTAGTTTCTATCCTGAGAGGCAGAGAGAGCTTCAGGAAGGAGTCCTCAGGAGAGCAATTGTCACTCTCCCAAGACCCTCTGCTACCTGTCATTGCCTTCCCCCTCCCCCTCCCAATGGCCTTCGTTGTCAATCAACCAATCTTCTCTCCAACATTCCAAAACATTTCTGTGCAATTTTCCCCACACCCAGCATGAATTTTCTAGGCAAAGATACTGGAATTATTTGCCATTTCATTCTCCACCTCATTTCACATATGAGAAAAATGAGGCAAAAAGGATTGAGTAACTTGCCCAAGGTCACACAGCTATTAAATGTCTGAGGCAGTAATTGAATCCAAGAAGATGAGTCTTTCTGACTCCAAACCCAAGACTCTATCTACTTCCCCACTTAGATGCAATGTATACTGAAATACAGCACAGACTGCCTCAAGAGGAAGTGGGTTCCTCCTCTCAGAAGGTCTTCAAAAAGAGGCTGGGTGCTATTTGTCCTGTATTATCTTCATGGGGATCTTTTCACATATAGATTGAACCAAAAGGCTACAGAGGTTCCTTCCAACTCTCAGTTTTGTTTTGTTTTTTTAAAACCATCTTAGAATCAATACTGTGTATTGGTTCCAAGATAGAAAAGTGGTAAGGGCTAGGCAATGGGGGTTAAGTAACTTGGCTAGGGTCACACAGCTAGGAAGTGTCTGAGGCATAATTTGAATCTAGGACCTCCCATCTCTAGGCCAGGCTATCAATTCCCTGAGCCAAACAGCTGCCCCATCACCATCACCAACTCTCAATTCTTCTGGTGCTCTGATTCCATAACTTTTGATCTTTATTCCCTAGAAAAGGAAAGACAAAGACAAAGAAATTTGTTAGGTTTGGTCTCAGCTTTTCCTCACAACAAATTAACTTCTTACTACCATTTCTGCCCCTTCCCTAGGGAAGGTAGGAGAACATCTAGGGCTTTTCTCCCAGAAAATGGAAATACCTATTTTGTGATTACTGTAGAATCTATCAGGTATGTGAAGGTTGAGGATCTTAAGAAACAACTGACAAGGAAACACTCTCAGCTGTTTTGAACAAGTAACCACTCCAAAGCTCATAGTATAAAATATTGGCTTGGGGCAGTAGGAGATTATTATATTTCTTAGTATGCCATAATTGGGATTTGAATAAAGTATTCCTGAATCCAAGTGAGGATTCTTATCTGAGACTCCAGACTGTATCTCTCATAGGCCTAGAATAAAAAGAAGTTAATATTTATTTACATGTATAAATGTTGTTTGTCCAAATAAATAGAATGAAAACCCCTTAAACATAGTCAAAAATTGTTCTTATCTCCAGAATTTAGCCCAGTCCCTGCCACAGAAGTAGTATTTATTGGCCAAATGGTATGAAAAACTCTTTTATCATTACTGTCTAGGAAAGGGTATGGATGAGAATTAGGTGACAGACTAATGCAGATCATTGTCTATCTCATATTAATGCAGTTAGTAACTTTTTATACACAGACAGAGATTTTATTTTTAAGAAATTACATATATGAATGTATAGGCATATGCATATACACACATCTGTATATATGTTTGTGTTTATATATAAAGATTATCTGGGAAGGGAGGCCCAAAGAGGGCATTGAGGTGTAAGGGGTTAAAGAGAAGAGATTGGGAAAAAGTCTTTTATAAGATTTGATCTGAATCCTGAAAGAATCAAAGAAGTCAGAAAGTAGAGGTGATGATGGAGAGTATTCCAGTCACAAGAGACAAGGCAGAAGGCACAGAGATAGGAGGAATGATGGGAGCAACAAGAAGACTAGTGAGTGGCCCTAAATATGGGTAGCTGAGGCTGTGAAGAGTAGCAAAGTATAAGAAAACTGTAAAGATAGTAATAGATCAAGATTTTTTTAAAAGTCAAACATAGAGCATTTTTAAATTAGAGTTAATTGGGAAGCATTGGAGCTTGTTGAGTAGAGGAGTGATGTGATCAGACCTGTGCTTTAGAAAAATACCTTTTTCAGTTTAGTCAAGGATGCACTGGAGTTGGGAGACACATCTTTACGTTATTTGGATAATGAAGATGTGAGGCAATAAGAACCTATACCAAGGGATACAGAGCACCTGAAGTCAGGTGTAGTCCATGTCTGACTTTCAGAAACTTGCTAGGTAAGTCATTTAACCTTGATTTGCCTTAGTTCCTCATCTGTAGGTAGCTTTGCTAAGAAAACTCTATTAACTTTGAGACAACCTCGACTGTACTGTACAACAACAATCATAAATGAGGAATCTCTCTAGAATTGTTACAGAATTAAATTTTGTAAAGGTTGAGTTTAGTGTGTTTTAATACATTATATTCAGATATTTTGTGTACTTTATAGTGAAGGAATTAAGAAAGCTAGTGGTAGTGGGAATTTTGTGAACCTCACTGACTCCATGTGTGGCATTTCTAGAGCTAGGGGAGTTCTCTTTCTATTCAGTTAATCAATTGTTTAAATTTGTGAGAAAACCATATTGCATTATTTGAACCCAGCATTTCCTTGCTTAGAGTCTGAACCACCTCTACCTGCTGCTTACAGACACTTAACTGAGGATGTGTTATGCTGAAACCTAGTCAGTTCTCAAGATTTAAGGTTGGCGCAATGCCTGGGACATAGTGGGCCCTAGGGGAATTCTCTCTCTCTCTCTCCCCTATCTGGAGGGTTTGGAAGGCTGAACCATGGGTTTCGGCCCCATTTTGTCATGCTTGTCTGTCATTTGTGTCTTCCCTAACATACGGCTGTGATTCCCAGGACTTCCTCTCCATGTTTTCTCCAGTCTCTGCAATCTTCCCTGGCTGGCTTGGGCTTCTCTTTCCTTGCTTGTTGTTAGATTTTGGCTGCAGCCAGAATTATAAAAGTTTTATCTTCCCCCCTTCCCCCCCCCCGCCCCGTTGGTTCCAAAAAGAGTTCCTCCTGGACCAGCTCGGGGTATTGGTGGAGTGGGTGAGATGAACACTGCTGCCATGGCCTTCCTATTTATCAGTGACTCGCACTCAGATCTCACATGCTATATAAGAAATTCAGACCTGCTGGACCTGTAACTGTCCCTTCCTGGTCTGCAGGGACATGATTACCAGAACATGTCCTGGATACCATGAACTTTGATATAATTAAAGGCAAACCAGTCCTTATCATGTGGTCTCAATGGGATCCCTCATTGAGGAAATCAGGGACTGAGGGAATGTTTTCATTAAAACCTGGATAAGTCCATACACAACAAGGCACTTTTTGACACCTTTTCAGCATTTGCGAACATCTTGTCTTACAAGGTGGTGTGTGATGAAAATGTTTTTAGAAGCAATGCATTTGTGTACTTTGAGACCCGGGTTGCTGCAGATAGGGCCATCAAGAAGATGAATGTCATGCTTCTTAATGACGGAAAAGTGTTGGTAGATTCAAGTCAAGGAAAGAAATAGAAGCAGAGCTGGGAGCCAAAGCTAAGGAATTCACCAATGTGTACATCAAAAATTTTGGTGATGATAGGGATGATAGAAGACTGAAGGTGCTTTTCAGCAAATATAGTAAAACTCTGAGTGTCAAAGTGTTAACTAATCCTAGTGGAAAATACAAAGGCTTTGGCTTTGTGAGTTTTGAGAAACATGAAGATGCCAATAAGGAGTTGAAGAAATGAATGGAAAAGATATCAATGGAAAAATGATATCTGTAGGCCTGGAACAGAAAAAAAGTTGAATGCCAGGCTGAATTAAAACAGACATTTGGGTAGCTAAAACAGGAGAGAATCAGCTGCTACCAGAGGGTGAATCTCTATATTAAGAACTTGGATGATATTATTGATGATGAAAAATTAAGGAAGCAATTTTCTCCTTTTGGATCAATTACCAGTGCCACAGCGCTGCTCAAAGAAGGGAGAAGTAAAGGCTTTGACTTTGTCTCCTTCTCTTCTCCTGATCAGCTGACCAAAACAGTGATCGAAATGAATGAGCACATCATGGGCTCAAAGCCCCTGTATGTTGCTCTTGAACAGAGGAAAGAAGAGAAGAAAGCCCACCTAACCAATCAGTATATGCCCCATATTGCAGGAATAAGAGCCTTCCCAGGCAACACTATCATCAATCAGTTTCAGCCAACTCCTGGGGGCTCTTTATTGATAGCAGTGCCCCAGTCTCAGAATAGACCTCCTTATTATGCTCCCAATCAGCCCAGATGAGACTCAATCCCCCATGGCAACAAGGCAAGACCTCAAGGCTTCCAAGGAGTACCAAACACCAGTTCTTCCACACCTGACTCCAGCCAAAAATACCCAGGCTTCTCAAGGGCTCCCTACTACACCTCAGTGAGTGGGGGTGCCAACTGCTGTGCAGAATTTCTCTCCTAGGCCACCTATAGCTACCCCTAAACCTCAAGCCTTCCCTCCTTACAAATATGCTGCAAATATCCAAAGCCGCCATCGAGCCATCCAGTCTTTACAGACACAGCTTGCATACTGGCTGTTGCTTCTCCCCAGGAACAGAAGAAGATGCTAGGATAGCATTTTTTTTTTATTTTTATTCAAACCATGCACAATAATTTAGTGGGGAAGATCACAGGAATGCTGCTAGAGATAGATAATTTAGAACTGCTACACATGCTGGAGTCTCCAGAATCCCTCCATTCAAAGGTGGAGGAAGCCTTGGTAGTATTGCAAGCTCATCATACCAAAAAGGAAGCTGTTCAGAAGTTGCTGCTATCTCTAAGACCAGAAAAACTGGATAGTCTAAAGCTTCACAGCCTTTCATAGATGTTCACTGAGCATGTAGAGACTTCTTCACTGTAGAACAGACTGAACAATAGATGGCAGAAGAAGCTGCTGCCATTCTATATGTTTTTCTTTGGGGAAAATCAATTTGAAAGGTCAATTCTTCAAAAACCTAAAAAGTTTTTCAGTGGTCAGATTTCACAGGTTTCTTGTGTGTAGCCTGGACCCTGTTAACCTTTAATTTAATTCAATTTAATTTAATTAAATTTTTATCTTCTAAAAATCCTTTTCTGACAATATTTTGTTTTGATTTTATCAGGAAATTTTTTTATTTGAAATGTCCAATTTACAGAGCCTGGAAAAGTGTTTCTCAATAAAGAAGTAAAAAATTCAAAAAATATTATTGATGTTTTATTGTTGTTGTTAACCTAATTAGTTCCTTGATCTATCATCTGAAGTTTTCCAAATTAAATACAGTCATCTATATGTAAGGATAATTGTATATCTTCTTCCATTGTTTATACATCTTAATTATCTTCTTTCTCTTACCATTCTAACTAGCTTTCCTAGAGTTATATCACTTACTAGAGAAGAGAGAGGATACTGTCACTTTATTCATGCAGATGGTATCAGCTTCCATTTGTAGACAAATACTTTAATTTTAAAGAAAGGTCTTTCTTTGTATGGACCTTTAAATATTCCTAGTGCTAAATTTTCTCAAAGATCTTTGCTGTATCTGTTCATATAATTTAGTGATTTTAATTGTATGATGACTCAGATTCTGAAATATTTAAATTGTATTAAATTGTATACATTGCCTTCATAATGTTTAACTGTTTTAGTCTCCCTCATTTAAATCCAACTTAGTTGTGGAAAATAATTTTTAAAATATATTTGAATAGTCTCTTTTCCAAGTTTTGATTGAAAATGTTTTTCTTGTTATTCATGAATGAAATTAGTTTATATTGTTTCCTTCTCTGCTTTTACATACCTGCTTTTACATACATCTTCTCCATTTCTGCTCTGATGCCACATTGTGATATTCATTTGAAGGGTTTTTGAGTAAATTCCAGAATATTCAACTAAGACAGAGAAGATTTGAATACATGGCTAATAATGGACTGTGTGTCTAGCCTGATGAATCATCCTCATTTAGGTTAGAGGCTAATGGACTAGCTAACATAAGTTGAATTGTTTTGGCCAGAGCAGTTCTTAAAGAACTAAACCTAAGAGTAGAAAGATTAGAATTTCCAGGAGAGGAAACACTCAAAAAAATGAAATTCTGCATCTGGAGGAAGTGATGACTAAAATAGGGAGAGGTACTAGACCTGGTATTTTACAAGTATAGGGAACTTTTGGGTAATGAAATTCCCTCTACCAATGCAGATCTATACATTATTGTCACTTCAAATATTATAAAATTGACTAGAGTGCTGAGAAGGTTATGATTTATCCAGGGTTCCAAGCAAATATGTCAGAGGTGGAAATTGAACCCAGATCTTCCATAACTTCAGTGTGAACTATCCATTTACAACACTATCTATCCTCCATACAAGAGAATATAAACTCTTGATTATGTTTTTGGTATAGATATTTCATTTCTTCAAGTAAAAAAAAAAGACCCAGGAATAACTTCTGCCTTAAAATGCATACTTTCCAAACGGGGTATTCTTTATTAGTATAAAAGTAACAAACATTCAATACATTTCTACTTCTCTCATCATCTGTATACACTGCTCCTTCCATACCCCAGATCCTGGCTACACTATGCTTTCATGTTTCTATTTTTAGTCTATGATTTTAATTTACAACACATGGCTCTCTTATTATAGCAGTGGCCTATAAACTTATTTTTTTTTTAGACAAATGTCATAAGAACAGATGCCACCTCTCTCGTAATATTTGTATGTATCAGTCATCAAGCCATATCCTATGGAAAGAAGAAAAAGAAAGTCTCAGAATCTTTGTTTACAGCCATATATAAATCATTTTGTATTCTGAATCAGAGTTCAAAGAATTTGGCCCTTAATATAATATTCATTAATGTGATTTTTAAAAATCTCAAGAGATATCCGTTGATTGGGGAATCCATCAAAGTCATGATATATTATTGTAATGGAATACTGTTGTTCCATAAGAAATAGCAAATAAATTGATCAGAAAAGACCTGGAAAACTTATACAAAGTGACAAAGTAAAGTGAGCAGAATGAGAAGAACATTGTTCCTAGTAACAACAATAATGTATGATTATCAAATATGAATGATTTAACTATTATCAATAAGGCAAAAATCCAGGGCAATTACAAAGACTCATGTTAAAAAAGGAAATCCACCACCATAGAAGGCACAAAGTCCAAATACAGATTGAAACATACTGATCTTCATGTTATTTCCTCAACTAATTTTTCTCTAGTATAAGCAATATGTGCCTTGTTTCATAACATGAGGAACTAGGAAAATATGTATGATATGAGAGATAATATATCTTCAATCTATATTATGTTACCTGACTTCTTGGGAAGTGGGGAAAAGTGGGAAGGATGGTAAAAAATAATGAAATGTAGATTTTTGGACATAACTAAGATAAGAATTTCTTCCTCTTGGATAAGCATAATTTATTACATATTTATAACAAGTCATATGATTTTACTCATGTTATATATTCCATTGCTATATATTGAAAATTAAAATAAATAGTAACTCAAAAGAATTAATCTTTCCATAATTGAGTTAATATGGTGAAATGGAAAGAACCCAGAACTTGAAAATAGGAAAACTGGGTTATCTTACCTCTTTGAGCCTATTTTAAAATATCTATAAAATGGGACTAATCACACTTATCTAAGGTTGCCTCACAAAATTGTACAAATCAAATTGGGATCGGGATTGCACCTGTTTTCTCTTAGAATGGCATTGGTCTTACTTTATCTCTTAAACTCCAGTGGCTTTCTTTTTACTTACAGGATCAAATTTGGATTCTTCTGATTATATTTAAATCATATATCCTGGTCCCAAGTTTTCTGTCTAGTCTAATTACATACTCCATCCCTTTATTCCCTCTATATCCCAGTCAAACTAATTTTCTCTTTGTTTTTCATAAAATAGGACTCTATCATCTCTGACTCTTTGCACTGGCCATCTCCCATTTCTTTCCTCTTTCATTCTATTTTATCACTTTGACCTCTTAAAAACATGATTTTCCTTCAGAACTCAGCTCATGTTATTTCTTCAATTGATCCCATGCTCCATTTCCACAGTCCCAGCTCCTTTAATCTATGTTTACCCTACCTGTGCCAGCAAAGAAGATCACAAAAAACACCATAAAAACCAACTGGAAGATCTTCATTGTGACTAGTAAACTGGAACCTGGAAATTATAAGAGAGATGAGAGGAGACCACTTCAGTAGAGACCTGGAGTATTCAGGACAAGGTAGGCCAAACCAGACCAACCCTGACTTAGTTTACCTTGGCTCAACTCAGTTTAGCTCCTGAATACATGAGGTTGAGTAAGGGAAGTTTCCCAGGAAAGCAGAGAGCTCCTGTATTTATAGGACAAGGGTATTGCCCAAAAGAACATTGATATTTAAAATGCAAATATTTTAATCCACAGTGAAATTCTAAATAATCCCACATGTTAATTAAACAATGATGAATCCAAGTCATGTGGACTCCTTTCCTTCCTTCTGACTACAAATGGATTAGGAGATTAAATAGGATTAAATTGAATGTTTTGGCTAAGAAAATTTCTAATAGGCAGCTTCTACTGCAAAACCAGAATTTTCCTGCTAGTAGTATTGAGGAAGTTCTCCTACAGAGTTTTTAGAAACCCTGAGATAATCTCACACATCCACAAGACTGAAGATCAAATATTTAAAAGTCTCACTGAAAAAAAAAAAACTGAACATCGATCCTAAGCTAGTTGAAGGAAACATGATAGAATGTGACTCCCATAAGGCATTAATCTTGCTTTAAATAGAATTTACGCTCTGATATGCAGCATCTCCCCAATCAGCAGTGATCTGTGGCAGTTGAGGACAGATATGTAACACATTTCCCTGAAGAGGGAAGAATAGAGGAAGGGAGAACCTAACAGTTAGAAGAAGGACAAAGTATTCTGGGGAAATATTTGGCCTGAAAGTTGCAGGATTTGTTATCAGAATGAGACAATCCTCCCTTTTCAATGACTGAAAAGTTGAGGTAGCAAATAGTTTTAGAATTGTTGTAGAAGTCCATTTGATCTAAGATATCAGAGTTGACATGTTAAATAAAGCTATAGGTGTTTCTTATCCAAGTACAGTAATTTTAAAAATAGGTAATAAAACTATCTGACTTAGTATAGTTTGTGTAGTGATGAAGGATACTGTAAAATGGAAATTTGAACCCTAGACTTCAATCCCCAGAAGTTCTTGGTATTTCCCAGAATTCCCTATAATCTCACCTGAGTCTCCACCTGGGCAAGATCACAATGAGTGTTTAACTGGCACTCTGCCTCCCACGAGCTCTCTCTACTCAGCCTTTGCAAGATATAGTAAGCTTTGAATAGGCTAATCAGCCCTAAGCATGTGGTTTTCTTATTTTGTATTTCTTTATTCCTTGATTTCTAATTATCTTTAATAAACCTCATGAAATATAATACTTTTATTACTAGAAAACTAATTTAATTTATACAGTTTTGGTTGACCATGTTGGTTGTGACGAAATACCTTCAATCTTCTTAACTTTCCTAAACCTTTTCTCTACTGTGACTATCCATAAATTCAGTTTTTAATAGCTTAATTTGATCAGCTGTAGAGGGAACAACTGCCTAGATAATTTTTTAAGCCACAATTCTCCAAGGCTTTTCAGCAAAGCTTCTTGGTTCAGCTCGCTCCTGCTGCTTGCTCCCACTGCCTGCTATCTGTTCCTGCCTCCAGTCATCTGCTCCAGACCTGCTTGGCCCTGCCTGATCACCTGGTCTCAGCCCTGCCCACCTGGCTCCTACTCCTGCCATCTCACTCACCTGGCCCAGCTCCAGTTGCAGCAACTCTGACCTCTGAGTCAGATTGATCATTGCCCCAGGCCCAGCCCCAGGACCCAGGATGCTGGTAGCTTCCCTTGTGTCTTCAAAATAAAAAACCAGCTGGTAAAAATGGGGGTGATTTTTCCTTAGGCTACAATTAGCCTCCCCATGGCAGGGGACCTGGGAGGGAGGGAGGGACAAGGAGAAGAAAGAGAGATTTTTCCAAACAGGAAGTTGATTACAAGCATGGCATATTTCAAAGAATATCTTTTGAGTGCACTGGTCCTTTTATTTATCTCACTTGAGATTCAGGAGAGAAATTCATCTCCCTGAAACTCTTTGCCATTTTTTGAGATTCCAAAAACTCACTATGGGAGGGCAGCTGGATGACTCAGTGGATTGAGAGCCAGGCCTAGACACAGGAGGTCCTGGGTTAAAATCTGGCCTCAGACACTTCCTAGCTGTGTGACCCTGGGCAAGTCACTTGAACCCCATTGCCTTCCCCTTACCAATCTTCTGCCTTGGAAACAATTCCCTAATTCTGACAATAGGCATCTCAATGGATGAAAAAAAAAATCAATGAACTTTAAAGAGACTGGAGGTTATATTTTTAAGGCATTTCAGACTCTAATGTTTTACAAAAATCTCTGTATTTTATTGTATTTTGCTGATTGTTTTGTTTAAGATTTAATTTTGTTGGTTTTAAGTTCATATATTAATGTATTCAATACTATTCTGTTACAGTGAATCATTTTAATATACTGGATTTTAACTACTGTTATATTCTGTTGCTTTTCCCCTATGACTATACTGAATAAGCCTATGTAAAAACAGCCCTTTTTCTGTTTTAAATTTGTAAATTGTCACCTAAAGGATGAATAGACTTCATAAAAACTGGTTACAATTGTATAACAATCTTTGGAAAATTTAATGAGCTAAATATCTCAAATTGATTTTAAGGGATCTTTTAGACATGATTTTTATATTTTTTCCAACAACAAGGATAATTTTAGTAGCTGAAATGAAATACAATTATAATCCCCACCTACCACATTTGTAAAAATGTGAACATATGGGACATCACAGTCTCATACCAAAGGAGCTGGAAAGTTAATCCCAGGGCATGGTACCCCCTGGATGGCTCCCAAAAGAGGAGTATCTCTCTCATTTATAACTCTCCAGCTCACTTTACCCAACATCAACAGTATAGGGGTTTGGGCTTTTCCTAGACTCCCCTGCCACATTTTTGTAATGATATCTGGATTTCTTGATGATGTTCTAGACCCAAATAAGTTCGACTTTGTTTAAAAATATGTTTGCCAAGGTTGAAAGATTTGCTACATCTGTAAAAATTGTGACAAATATTCATTATTTCATAGGCTTATAAAAATCCATACAGCAACTTATGTGAAATATGATAGTGGGTTTGTTTGCTATTGTAATTAATTGTAGCCCAATGTAATTGGGCTATTAAGAATTTTGGGGATTTTGAACTACTGTTCTTTATAAAAAAACTGTTACTTTTGTGAATCTTGAAATTTCTCAGACTTGTGAATGTTAAAAGATTCTCAGACTCTACCTATAGCAAAGAGGAAAAAAAACAGCTGAGTCAACTAATCCTTTTAGTAAGTTTGAACCAGAAAAAAACTTCTGAATAAGTTTTCACCTCTTGCTCCTTGTAAATTCACAAGTTGCCTGACCTTTATAGGTTTTTAGCACCCTATTGTATTAATTCTAAAAATAGGCATGACTTAAGTATGGGTGTAAGCATTTCTCATTGTTCAGCAAGGAGTTTTCTCCCCTAAAGCAGTCCTAAGTAAGGTTGGAGTAGAGGTCCTCCCATTTCTGATCCAAGTAGAGTTCTCACATTTTAAATCTAAGTAGCTTCACTGTTTAAAATGGGGAATGGTCTTAACCAAATGTTTTAAGGTAGAGTCTGAGAATCTTTTAACATTCACAAGTCTGAGAAATTTCAAGATTCACAATTCCCCCTGATGATCATTGGGAGACTAGTCTACCCATTGACCATTTAACATAAATTGTTATTCCATTGATTCACAAAGTGTAGTGGGAGTATCAGGAATACCCCAAAAAGTTGAAAAACTTGCCCCTAGAATGGTGTCTGTAGGATCCCTAGAGGTACAACATTCCTTTCTTTTAATGCCTGATTCCCCTTTAAATTTCCTGGGGAGAGACCTTCTATGCAAACTCAAAGCCACAATAACTTGTTCACCTGATGGGTCTTTATCATTGGAAGTACCAGAGGAATCTTTAAATTTATTCCCTGTACTTCTCTTGGAAAACCAGGAGGCAAAAGAGCCTCCCACTCTTGAAATACCTAAGGATATACCGGAATCTCTTTGAGCCACATCTTCTTCCGATGTAGGCTTACTTAAATCTGCTGTTCCTGTGCAGATAAAAACTAAATCTAGCCCACCTCCTCCCATTCCTCAGTATCCCCTCTCAAAGGAGGCAATTGAGGGTATTACACCAGTTATTAACCCATTAATAGAACAGGGAATAATAATCCCTTGCAAATCTGAATACAACACGCCCATCCTGCCAGTTAAAAAACCAAAAAGAGGGCCCGATGGCAAGGACCTCTATAGATTTGTACAGGATCTGAGGGCAGTGAATAATCATGTTATAAAGAGACACTCCATAGTTTCTAACATAAATACTATTATTTCCTCTATTCCTAGCACAGCTACATACTTTACAATAGTAGACTTGTATTCAGCTTTCTTTTCCATACCTATACATGAGAACTCCAGGCATATTTTTGCTTTTACCTGGAAGGGCTCCACATATACATGGAGTCGGCTGCCACAGGGTTATGTGGAAAGTCCGAGTTTATTTGAGCAAATTTTGAGCCAAGACACAGACAATATAACATTTAAAAATAGTAAATTAATCAAATATGTAAATGATCTGCTCTTAGCTTCATCAGACGAAGAAACATGCCAAGAAGATAGCAAACACCTTCTTTTGGAATTGCACAAAAGAGGACATAAAATCTCAAAGGATAAAGTTCAGTGGTTTCTCCCAAAAGTAGAATATTTGGGATTCATCTTGACTGAGGGTGCTCATTATATTTCTCCAAAACGAATTGAGAATATTCAAAATTTAAGCACTCCTACTACTAAGAAACAGTTGCGAGCAATTTTAGGAGCAACAGGGTTTTGCAGACAATGGATTCCTTGCTATGGGGAAATTACTAACCCCCTTATAGCGTTAACAAAGGATTCGGTTCCTGAAACCCTCAAATTAGAGCCTGAACACTTGTCAGCTCTATCAGATCAAAAAAAGGCTATCATGTCTGTCCCTGCTCTAGGCATCCCAGATTACAACAAGCCATTTACTTTGTATGTGCATGAGCGAAGAGGAGTAGCTTCTGGCATGTTAACTCAGACTTTGGGACCTTCTCAGCACCCAATTGCTTATTATTCTGCTCAACTGGACCCAGTAGCAGCAGGAGCACCACCATGTCTTAGAGGAGTAGCTGCTACAGCCTTAGTAGTGACAAAAACCGTTGATTTAGTATTGGGATGTCCATTAAAAATTATGTGCCCACATGAGGTAGAAGCATTATTGAAAAAACATAGAACACAGGCTTTCTCAGAACAGAGAATTACAAGGTATGAAATAACCTTGTTAAATAGTGAAAACATTACTTTGAAACATTGTACTACTCTTAACCCTGCCACCTTACTTCCAGATTTACCAACTTCAGGAGAACCATTACACAATTGTGAAACATTAGTGTCCATGGCAGAAAAATCTCAAGATAATCTATTGGACACTCCCTTAGACAATGCAGATCTGATTTTATTTACCGGTGGTTCCTCTTTTATGAGGGATGGCATACGCTACACTGGAGCTGCCGTAGTCTCAGAATTTGCCACTGAATGGTCAGCTTCACTACCTTCTAACATTAGCGCTCAAGGAGCAGAACTCATAGCTCTAAAGCACACTTGTATAATTGCCAAGGATAAAAAGGCAACAATTTATATGGATTCTAGATATGCTTTTGGCATTTGTCACTCAGTCGGAATGTTATGGCTCCAGAGAGGATTTTTAACCTCAGCTGGAAAATCTACAGCTAATGCAGAAATTATTAATGAAATTCTTTCTGCTCTACAACTTCCTGAAGCCCTAGCTATAATTCATTGCTCTGCCCATACAGGTGGCACTGACCCTGTCTCTAGAGGAAATGATTGAGCAGATGCCTCTGCAAAGCTATCAGCCATAGAAGGACCTGAATTAATTTTAACATTAGCAAACACTAATGATTTAAATTTATCACTTTTGTATAATGAAAAGGAAGTAGAAAAGTGGAAACAAAAATTTAAAGAAAAACAGATTAATGGAGTATGGGTGTCATCTGAAGGAAAACTCCTGCTCCCTAGACATTTCTATCACCAAATTTGCCATTCTATTCATAAAAATGGTCATTTTGGCACTCAGGGCAGCATGGAATCTGTTAAGAGAGTATGGATAGCCCCTGGTATAACTACTATAGCCTCTAAAGTGTGTTCAGCCTGCTCTACCTGCCAGGCATATAACCAACATGCATTTCATAGAAAAGCCTTTGGTAGACATCCTCTGGCTTACACACCTTTTGAATATCTACAGATAGATTTCATAACGATGCCAAAGGTTGAACCTTATAAATTTTGTTTAGTCATTGTAGATCAACTAACCAGATGGCCAGAAGCATTTCCTGCGACCCGAGCCACAGTGGATTTTGTTGCAAAGATACTTTTAAAGGAAATTATTTCTCGCTTTGGACTAACAGCACGTATTGATTCAGATAGAGGAAGTCATTTTACTGATTCTGTTCTAAATCAGATATATTCTTGCTTGGGAATAACTCCCAAATTCCATGTTCCGTATCATCCCCAGAGCTCAGAACAAGTTGAGAGGATGAACAAAGAACTTAAAACTATGATTGGAAAATTATGCACTGAAACACATTTAAAATGGCCTGAAATCCTACCTCTGGCCCTATTTTATCTTAGAAGCAGGCCTAGAGGAGACCTACACATCTCACCATTTGAGATGCTTTTTGGACATCCAACTATACAGGTTAAACCTTTTCCCCCTGCATATACCTCACTATTAGGGGGGAGATACTACTATTGCTTCCTATATACAGGAGTTACAGTACAAACTATGTGAACTTCATGAATCCGGAGCTGCAGTACAAACTGGACCACTAGATTTTTCTCTTCATGACCTGAACCCAGGAGATAAAGTTTATATTAAGAATTTCAAGTGAACTGGAGCAACTCAACCTTCATGGGAAGGACTATTCCAAATATTGTTAACTACTCCAACATCTAAAAAGATTGGAGAAAAGGACTCTTGGATTCATTGCTCACATGTGAAGAAAGCATCTTCTGCTGAGACTGATTGACTGTATCCTATCATAGGAATTGTAGATAATAATCCATTGACAAATGGATGCTGTTTTTTGAGAACATATTGAATTACTGATTTTTTCTTACTTTTATTATTGCTTTTCTTTATTTTGATTAGAATATTTGATTTTTTCTCATTTCTTGTACTAAAGGTACACATAAATAATATTTTTCTTTCAGTAATACAAGTTTATATATATATATATATATATATATATATATATATATATATTCTGGCTATAATGTCAATGCATAACCAAAAGCTTTACACTATGGGAACCTGCCATTTATTGATAAAATATTATAGGACTGTGATTAATGTTTGTATCTGATTCCAGAAAAATGGATAAAAAACAAGGAGCACAGCTTAACCTGAATAGTGCCAAAAAGAGCACACATGAAATATTAATGTGAAACTCGAGGTTGCGACACTTGACATACGTTAAGTCATAAGACTTCCTTGTATCTACACTCTTTGTGAAGTATTCATACCCGTACAAAATTTGACTATCATGCTGGCTCCCTATATCCCTGAGAATGACAAAAAAGTCAAATGAGGGAATAACGCTTCCCTATCAAAATAGAATTCTAGATTTTTCCTTCTTACATTATGGCAACTTCCTGTAGTCTTGGCTGCAAATGGGAAAGTGAAATATTACTGCATTCTGTCCTATAGACTTGTGGGATAGAAATTACTTTAAATTAGACCTATACAAGGGCCCATTTTGAATTTTTTCCTTATGTTTTTGATTATTTTTCTATTCTTTTGATAATTGACTCATACACCCCCATAACTCAACATTGCATTCTGAGTTGAACTGGATGTTTTTAACACCTACTTCAGGGGGGATTGTATTTTAATTTAAAATCTAAGAATTTTTGTTTAAGATTGTATTTTTATAAAAATCCAAGACTTTTAATTTTGTTCAAGAAAATATCTTCAAGAAAGAAGCTTGAAACTCCTAAATCTAGAGAATGAATTGTTGCAGAAAGATACCAGAAAATGTACACTTCATCAAGAAGATCAAGAATGAACTTTGGATATGATTGATTGAACTGAACTTTGATTGAACATTTATTGTAAATGTACACATTTATGCCAAAAGGGACTGCCCCTAATTTGGCTTTCTATCAATGCGCCTAGCAAAACATTGGTTTTGCTTTCTTTTCTTTTCTATTTCCTCCCTCAGTATTCTAATTCCTCTTAGAAAATTGAATATCGTGTATATCTATAGTTAGAAGTGCATTTAGGATTACAAAATGATTATGTTAAATGATCAATGGGGAGACTAGTCTCCCAATGATCATCAGGGGGGATTGTGAATCTTGAAATTTCTCAGACTTGTGAATGTTAAAAGATTCTCAGACTCTACCTTAAAACATTTGGTTAAGACCATTCCCCATTTTAAACAGTGAAGCTACTTAGATTTAAAATGTGAGAACTCTACTTGGATCAGAAATGGGAGGACCTCTACTCCAACCTTACTTAGGACTGCTTTAGGGGAGAAAACTCCTTGCTGAACAATGAGAAATGCTTACACCCATACTTAAGCCATGCCTATTTTTAGAATTAATACAATAGGGTGCTAAGTACCTATAAAGGTCAGGCAACTTGTGAATTTACAAGGAGAAAAGAGGTGAAAACTTATTCAGAAGTTTTTTCTGGTTCAAACTTACTTAAAGGATTAGTCGACTCAGCTGTGTTTTTTCTGGTTCAAACTTACTAAAGGGATTAGTCGACTCAGCTATGAATTCAGAATGGGCTGTCCTTTGGAAAATGTCTACTGTGATTGGTAGATGGAAGAACTTAGGGGAGGTTACATAGGAGAAAAACCCCTATATAAGAAAAAGGGATCTCTTGAGAAGAAAAGGCTTTTGAGAGACAGGCTCTAAGGAGGGTCTCTTGAGAAGAATCTCTTGAAGGACAATCTCTAAGGAGGTCTCTCAAGGCAGGCTGACTCTGGCTGGAATTCCCTCTGGGGAGACTCTGTCCCTCTGAATCTCTTGCTTGGACAAATCTTATGGTGAGTGATTAAGGACTGACTGGTTTTTCTTTTAGGACTTAGGCCTGGGTTGTCCAGGGCTACCCTGGGCCGGTCTATCCTTTTCTCATTATTTCCTTTTTCTCTCTTTCTCTCTTTCTTTAATTCCTCATTGTATTATTAATTAATATCTCTATAAAACCCAGTTGACTTGGGTATATTCATAATTGGGAATACTTCCCTGGCGACCACCTTATATTTTGATTTAAAACAAGACACTGTAGTGAAAACATTTTCTGTGGTCACAAATTTACTCACCCACTCTTATATCTATCATAATTTATATCTCCCACTATTTTACTCACTACAGTTTATAACCTCAAACATTTTAACTCTTACAGTTTATGGCATCAACTCTTTTAAATGCTACACTTTGTAAAAATCATTTGCTTGTACTCACAGTGGATCATGGCCAGGTAGGAAGAAGAAATGGATCTCATTTTTGGTGAGACACCTTGTATTCTACATTTTCTTAGCTGACACAGTGTGTAAATGATTATAAGCCATATTTTTTATTTTTAAAAACTTTTTTATCATTATATTTTTCTTGCATGTGCAATATACTATTTCAGTCTTTTATTTTTCTCTCCTTTTTATATTTGAAGCACATCACCAGTATTAAGATTTTCTTTAACTTTTTTGATTTAGCAGTACAAGTTTAAAATATTTGCTATAATGTCAATACATACCCAAAAAGCTTGAGACTGTAAAAATGATGCCACTAATTGTTTAAAAAAAATTATGGGACTTTGATTAATGATTCTGTCTGATTCCAGGACAAGATAATACAAAAGAGCCATTGCAGTTTGCCAAAGAAGGACAAAACTAAACTGCATAGTGCCAATCAAGCACAAGATCAGAGACCAACCAATCCCAATGGAGTTGATGAAAATTCTAAGCAAATACAAAGGACTTGAACCTAGTGTGAGACTTGAGCTTGCGACGCTTGACATATGTTAAGAGTTAGGTCTTCCTTGTATCCACACTCTTCATGAAAATGCTTATGGACAAGTATCTCAAATTTGGCTCCTATCTGACTCCTATAATCTAGTCCCTTTTCTGTTTTTCATAATTTGGCAACTTTCTGTAGTCCTGGCTACTGACTGGGTAAATGCTTAATTGCTTATATCACTTTAATTGGTACCTGATTCAAAGACCTGTTATATATTTATTTTCCCTTACTTAGAATTTTTACACATAAGACCTTGATGGCCTACATTTCATCCAAAAATTATCCTTTTTTATTTGGATTTTTTGACCTTTTTTCTTTCTCTTGCAAATTGATTCATATACCTCATAACTCAGCCATGCATCCCTAAGTGATCCCTGTGTTTTCAATAACCCTATTCAGGGGGAGAATGTAAAAATTATTATTATTTTAAATTGCAAAGTTTAAATTCCTTGAGAGAGTAATTTTAGGTTAAGAAATATGCTACTTCTCCAAATCCAGAAACCGAACTATTTGGAGAAGATACCATGAAGTTGCCTCCACAGACCACAAGCTACATGAGAAGTTCAAGAATGAACTTTGTGTGTAGTTGATTGAACATTTATTTGTATATATACTTTCATGCCAAAGGGGACTGCCCCTAACTGGCTTTTTATCAATGCATCTAGCAATTATTGGTTTTGTTCTCTTTTCCTCTTATCCTCAAATTATTGTAATTTCAAAGTTGGTTTGTTAACAAGACCCAGCAGAGAGATTAATCTTCCTCGGGCCTCAGGGGGTGAATGTAAAATGGAAATTTGAACCCTAGACTTCAATCCCCAGAAGTCCTTGGTATTTCCCAGAATTGCCTATAATCTCACCTGAGTCTCCACCTGGGCAAGATCACAATGAGTATTTAACTGGCTCTCTGCCTCCCACACACTCTCTTTACTAGGCCATTGCAAGATGTAGTAAGTAAGCTTTAAATGGGCTAATCAACCCTAAGCACATGGTTTTCTTATTTTGTATTTATTTATTCCTTGATTTCTAATCATCTTTAATAAACCTCATAAAATATAATACTTTTATTACTAGAAAACTAATTGACATGGTAGATAAAGCTACAGGTGTTTCTTATCCAAGCACAGTAATTTTTAAAATAGGTAATGAAATTATCTGCCTTAGTATAGTTTGTGTAGTGATGAGGGATATTGGGGGGGGGGGGGATTAGAAAGATGCTGACACAGGAAACAGTTCATGTAAGGGACTGAATTCAAGGTCACAAATTCCTTCTTGTTTCTCTCTGTTGGACAGACCTAATGAAGTCTGATCTAACAGATGGTGAGTCAGCCCCTCCCAAACCTTCTTCTTTGTCCTTTGAAATTTCTCCCTCCTATTACAAAGTTCTGAGGACAGTTTATGTAATTAAATATCTCATTTATGTTTTGTGGAAAGGACATAAGGAGAGAGGGGAAAGAGGGAGAGAAGATTTTCACTAGCTCTAACTCCTATCTCTTGTTGAAGGCTTCAATTCAAAAGTCTCTTCAAAGGAAATAAGGTTAACTTCCTCTGAGGGAAAAACAGCTGTAGTTCAGCGGCGATCTTCACTGGGCAAGATTCCCTCTTCAGCTCAGCTAGGTAGAGGAGGGTAAAAACCAAGCACTTCTTCTGACTTCCTCTTTCAGAGTGGTTGGCCAGAAAGAAGAGAAGTGAAGTAGTCAAGTCAAATGAATAAGTGACCAGACAACAACAGTTCAGGCTAACTGTGCCTGCTTTTGAACCCTTCCATGGAATTCTCTCCCTTCTCCCACTGGGTCTATTCCTCCTGAGCTCATCTTTTTTGCATCTCATTTTCTTCTGTCTTTGCCCATTTCTCTTGATCACATTTGTTATATTATATTTCTCCTTGAGGGGTAATTTTGTCTCCTCACATGTTCTGTATATGTGAGAAATCATTGACTTCTAAGAACAGCTATATTCAATATTTTCTCTCCTGGATGAACCCAATTGGGACTGTGTTTATTAAGAAACATTAATTATCTGTTGTCATTTATACACCTATCTTGTGCACTAGGACCAAAACTCCTTCCCAAAATAACATCAATTTAGAAATCATTTGTCTTTGCTTCTTCTTCTTGCTTGCCTTTCTGTGCTACCATTTGATTGTTATACTTTTTCCAAAGGTTGGAAATGTTCATTTAAGGGAGGTGTTGGAAAGAATTCTGTCAGAAACTCCTGATTACTGATCTCTGCCTTGTTCTCTGTCTGTAACATCTGTCACAGCTGCTCTCTGATCTTTTCCTTGTGAACCTTCAAAATTCTCAGACCCTACTTCATAAGGGTGGATTGTGAACCTTAAAAATTCTCAGACCCTACTTCATAAGGTTTGGTTAAGACCATTCCCCATTTTAAACAATGAAGGAACTTAGATCAGGAATGTGAGACTTCTACTTAGATCAGGAATGTGAAGACCTCTACTCCACCCCTACTTAAGCATACTTTGGGGGAAGATAAAGTTGTAAACTCTTTGCTGAACAATGAAAAGTACTTAAACCCATACTTATAATAAGATAAAAGTTCTTAAGCTGTGCCTATTTTTAGAACTAATACAAAAGGGTGCTAAGTACCTATAAAGGTCAGGCAACTTGTGAACTTGCAAAAGGCAAAGAGGTGAGAACTTACTCAGGTGTGAATTACTCAAAAGTTTAGACTTTTTAGGTGTGAATTAAGAATGGTCTGTCCTTTGGAAAACGTCTACTGTGATTGATAGATGTAAGAATTTAGGGGAGGTGACATAGGAGAAAATTCCCTTTAAAAGGAACTCAGAAAGGGAGCTAAGGACATTCTCATTCAGATTGAGATTCAGGATTGAGCTGGTGGAGTCAGCTGAGATGAAGCTGGCCTGGTGTCACTAGAATCCTTGCTTGGACAGATCTTGTTGTGAGTGATTAAGGACTTACTGATCTTTCTCTTAGGGCTTAGGCCTGGGTTGGCCAGGGCTGCCCTGGGCTGGCCTATTCTTTTCTCATTATTTCCTTTTCTCTCTTTCTCTCTTTCTTTAATTCCTCATTGTATGAATTAAAATCTCTATAAAACCCAGTTGACTTGGGTATATTTCATAATTGGGAATATTTCCCAGGTGACCACCTTATATTTGATTTAAAACAAGACAGTCTTGAAACCATATTTTCTGCGGTCAATTTACTCATTCACACTTTTATCTGCTACAATTTATGTCTTCCACTATTTTAATTATTACATCCTTCTGTTGAAAATTGAAAATATGGTATCACTGTTTCCTTTATATTCAAAACTATGCTACTAAATGTTTAATAAACATCACTCCAAGAAAAAATAATTCATATATGAAATACTTTTAAGTTTAATTTCTATTCTGAACTTTCTCTCTACTACTCTCTTATATCCAGACAATTGACTAAATAAATCAAACTCTAATTTGTAGCATTTGCTGATTTCTGAGTTGTAAATACTCATGCAGAAAACTCAATAATCCAAATTGGATAGATCTATGAGCTTGATCCAGCACACTCCTACATGGAGGATACTATGGATACTCAAAGGCTATGCCAACAGAATATAAACACCGATAGATTCTTCTGTAATGGAAAGGCTTTTATCATGGTCCTAGCAAAAGACAAGTCTGTATTCTGAAGATCATTGTACTTATGTAAAGTGAGACTCTATACAATGCTATATAATCCATTACATGAGAGTATATAGATGAAAGATAAATGTCATGCCCTTGCATAATCATAGGATATTGGGCACACTTTAGTGATTATCCATTGCCTACAGAATAAACTGCAGGTTCTAAAATTTGAATATTTGACTTTGCACCATTGGGTACACATTTCCACTCTTATTTTTTTAAGCCTGTACCTACCATCTTAGAATCAATACTATGTATTGGTTCTAAGGCAGAAGTGTGGTACGGACTAGGAAATGGGGGGTAAATGACTTTCTGGGAAGTGTCTGAGGCCAGATTTGAGCCTATGACCTCCTATCTTAGGCCTGGCTCTCAATCCAATAAATCATCCAGCTGCCCCCTCCAGGTTTATCTTAAACTATTCTCTTTCATTTCTTTTCTTTCTTTGCTGAATCAAACTACTCTCCGTCCCTTCTTCTTTGGCCTTAGTACAAAAAACCAGGAGCAACATGTTGAAGTTTCAGAAAGTCAATTTTCACTCAATGTCTGGAAAAAACAATTTTACCTAGCAATTAGAGCTGACTAAATGTGCTATAGGCTCCCTCAAGATGCTGGTAGGTTCTCAAGGTAGTGGGTTCCTTCTCACTGGAGGTCTTCAAGAAGAGACTAGATAACATTTGTCATACATGATGACTATGGAATTATTTTCATATGTGAGTTGGACCAAACAACTGCAGAAGTCCCTTTCAACTCTCAGTTTTTGTGACGGCTTGATTCTGTGATTCAGCAAATGTCTTTATCCCCTAGATAAGGGAAGGTAAAGACAAGGAAATTTGTTAGATGTGGTCCCAACTCTTGCTCCCAGCAAAATGATGTGACCCTTCACTGTCACCTCTGACCCTTCCCTATAGAAGATAGGAGAAAGTCTAGGGCAGAATGACTGTTTCATCTACAGAACTCAGTCTTTTTAAAGAAACAACTGGGAAACCTCTATCTGTCCCAAAAGAAGGATCAACTTCCCAAAGAGAGGGTCTTGAGCAGTGATACTATTTTTCCTAGAGTTCCTGTCCACAAGGATAGATAGGGACCCCTTTCTCCCTCTTTTCCTCATGAACCCCAATTTACCCTTCATTCTGCCTTATCCCTTATCCTTGTCTCTCCTGAAATAAACCTGTTGTTAGGACCCAGAACTGACTCAAGCTTCACTGAAAGACAACCCAAGCTGAGAGGAGAGAGAAGTGCCCTCTCTCTCCCCAGAAGAAAGAAGCTTGTTACCATAGGAGAGTCTGGCAGTTGAGGCATAAGGCAGCCATAGTGAGGGGGCTTAGTCAGAGAGGGCTGTAGGGAGGAAAAGACAAACTCATCCTCCTTCTCCCTTTTGGCTTAACCACAACACCTACTCTGCCTTCTTTGTCCCTGCCTTAGAGAGAGAGGACTCCATTCTCTCTCGTTCTCCTCTCCCCACACCTTTATTATAAGGAACTACATAAAAGAGAATGGGCAAAAAGCCAGGAAGTGCTGCTTCTCCACTTCTCTCTTTTGCTCCTTGATTAGACTTCTATGGAAAAAGAATTCCTAACTTAAAAAAAAGGGAGTTTTTCCTTTTTTATCCTTTGTGATTAATGAAGGTTTTTTAAAATTATATTTTATAGTCCCTGAGTGTCTCATTGCATTCTAATTCTGTGTTTGGATCACTAGACTAGCCTGAGCTAGATCTCTTGAGTACTCATGTTGAGATTAAGATGTCAGTGGGACAGGAAATTTGAAATATTCAGAAGCAAGCTAGTGATGTTTGATCAGCAAAGAAATAAATTTAAAAATCATCTTTGTAGAGGACAATTAGGAGGTGCATCTTTAAATTCTATTCTCTGTAATTTCCTCTAAATTGCATGTAATTTTGCCCCCTGGCACTGAGCAGATCAAGTCTAGTCTATCTTCCATGATTATTCTTCAAGAACTTGATGACTAATAATATCATCCCTAACCCCAAATCTTTAATCTGCTCTACTCAAATTCCTTCAATTGACCCTTCTTTGGCTTGGGCAGTTCCTTCAATCAATCCCTCTTTGTTTTGTTTTGTTTTGGTTTTGAATTTTATTTTTAAAAATATTTTTCCAAGTTTACATGATTTATTTTCTTTCCTTCCTTTCTCCCCCTCCCCATCTAGAGCTGACAAGCAATTCCACTGGGTCATACAAATGTTATTATTTGATACATTATTTCTGCATTATTCATTTTTACCATAGAGCAATCTTTTAAAGCCCAAACTCCAAATCCCATATAAGCAAGTGATAAGTGATGTTATTCTTTTGTATTTCTATTCTCATAGTTCTTTCTTTCAATGTGGATAGCATTTTTTTAATCATAAATCCATCAGGAATGTCCTGGATTGTTGCATTGTTACTAGTAGTAAAGTCCAATACATTGGATAGTTCCACAATATTTCACTTTCAGTATAGAATGTTCTCTTGATTCTGCTCATTTCACTCTGCATCAATTCTTGGAGGTATTTACAGGTCATATAGAAGTCCTCCAGTTCATCACTCCTTAAAGCACAGTAATATTCCATCACCATCAGATACCACAATTTTTTCAGCCATTCCCCAATTGAGGGATATGCCCTCATTTTCCAAATTTTTGCCACCACAAAGAGTGCAGCTATGATTATTTTTGTATAGATATTTTTCATTATTATCTCTTTGGGGTACATACCAAGTACTGGTATTTCTGGATTATAGGGCAGGCATTCTTTTAACGCCCTTTGGGCACAATTCCAAATTGCCTTCCAGAATTGTTGGATTAATTCCCAAGCCCATCAGCAATGCATTAGTGTTCTAATTTTACCCTAACCCCTCCAACATTTATTATTTTCCTTTACTGTCATACCGGCCAATCAGCTAGGTATGAGTGGTACCTCAGTATTGTGTTGATTTGCATTTCTCTAATTATGAGAGATTTAGAATACTTTTTATGTGCTTATTGATAGTTTTGATTTCTTTTTTATGAAAACTGCCTATTCATGTCCCTTGATCATTTGTCAATTGTGGAATGGCTTGATATCTTGAAAATTTGATTTAATCCTTATAAGTCTGAGAAATTAGAACTTTGTCAGAGAGTTTTATTACAAAATTTTCCCCAATTTTTTGCTTCTCTTCTAATTTTGGTTGCATTGGTTTTGTTTATACAGAAACTTTTTAATTTAATATAAGCAAAATTATTCATTTTAAATTTTGTAATGTTCACTATCTCTTGCTTGGTCTTAAATTCCTTCCTTTCCCATAGATCTAACAGTTATAACATTCTATGTTCACATAATTTGTTTATAATTTCCCTCTTTATATTTAACTCATTTACCCATTTTGAATTTATTGTGGTATAGGGTGTGAGATGTTGATATAAACCTAATTTCTCCCATACTCTTTTCTAATTCTCCCAGCAGGTTTTGTCAAATAGTGTGTTCTTGTCCCAAAAGCTGGACTCTTTGGGTTTATTGAACAATGTCTTGCTGCTGTGATTTAACCAGTCTATCACCCTTCTATCACTTAGCCAGTACCACATTGTTTTGATGATTACTGCTTTATTGTATAGTTATATATATTGTATAGCTACTGCTAGTATTTATAGTAGAATATTAAATAGTAGTAGTGTAACCCTGCTTCACTCCTGATGTTATTAGGAATGCTTCTAATTTATCCCCATTGCAGATGATACTTGCTTTTGGTTTTAAATAAGTACTACTTATTATTTTGAGGAAAGGCCCTTTTATTCCTGTGTTTTTTACTGTTTTCAATAGGAATTTGTAAAAATTGGTTTAGCTATCTTTTATTAGCTATCTTTATCCTTTATTGGGAAGATTGAATTGTAATCCACAATTTATTTTTAGATTTTAATCCCCAAAAGTTGTTAACTCAGTATTTGAAGTAGTTCTACCTATTTTAAATTCAAAAAGGTGTTAACTAACTACAGAAGGGGAACTAACCAAAAAAGTGTTAACTAACCACAAAAAGGTGTGAACACCCATTTCATGCATTGAGTGGGAGGTCTATGACCCATGTGTGAATGAGTGGGCAGTCCTGGAGAGGAGCATCTGCTGTAATTGGTAGATGTGAAATTTAGGGGAGGTGACACAAGAGAAAAAGGTCTTTAAATAGAGGAAACAAAGACTGGCTCTACTTGGCTCTGAGGAAGCCAGAGCTCTCTCTCACCCTCTCTACCCTTTTCTCACTTCCTTAATATCTTTCCTCTCTATTGTAAATAAACTACCATAAATTTACATTTTACTTTAGTAATTCATTTGGGATTTAAAAATTAAATACCTGGCAACCACAAATTAAATATATTCAAGTCCAACCACAAAAAAATTTTAACAAATTTGTGTATTTTGTCAAAGGCTTTTTCTGCATCTAGTGAGATAATCATCTGATTTCTATTAGTTTGGTTATTGATGTGGTCAATAATGCAGATGACTTTCCTAATATTGAACCAGGCTTGCATTCCTGGTATAAATCCCACCAGGTATTAGTAAATAATCTTTGTGATAAATTGCTATAGTCTTTTAGCTAGTATTTTATTTAAGATTTTTGCATCTATATTCATTAAGGATATTGGTCTATAGTTTTCTTTTTCTATTTTTGGTCTTCCTGGCTTGGGAATCAGTGCCATATTTGTCTCATAAAAGGAATTTGGTAGAATTCCTTCTTTGCCTGTTTTGTCAAATAGTATGTAGAGTATTGAAAAAAAAATTGATCTTTAAATGTTTTAAAGAAATCACTTGTGAATCTGTCTGGCCCTGGTGATTTTTTCTTAGGAAGTTACTTAATAGCTTATTTGGATTCTTTTTCTGATATAGGATTATTTAAGTATTCTATTTCCTCTTCTGTTAATCTAGGAAATTTATATTTTTATAAATATTCATCCATTTGACCTAGATTGCCATATTTATTGCCTTATATAATTGGACAAAATAATTCTTAATAATTACCTTAATTCCTCTTCATTAGAGGAATTATAATCATGATACTGTTAATTTGGTTCTCTTCATTGTTTTTATTAATTAGATTAAAATACTATTGTTATTTGTATTTTCAAAATATAAGCTCCTAGTTTTTTTGTTTCAATTTTATCAATTTTTCATTTGATTTTTAGGATTTCCAGTTTGCCCTTTATCTGAGGGCTTTTTAATTTGTTCTTTTTCTAGTTTTTTAGTTGTATGCCCAATGTGTTAATCTCCTCATTCTCTTTTTTGTTATTATGGGCACTCAGGACTATAAAATTTCCCGAGTACTGCTTCTGCAGTATCCGAAAAATGTTTATATGTGGTTTCCTCATTGTCATTCTCTTCAATGAAATCAGTAATTGTTTCAAAGATTTGTTCAATAATCCACCAGGTTTGTAGAATAAGCTTATTTAATTTCCAATTAATTTTTAATTTCCCTCTCCATGTACTCTTACTAATATTACAGACAAAAGAGTGGTTGTCTTAAACTGTGACCGTGAAAACATGTGTTTCAAGACTTTGAATAGCCAAAACTGTAAAGATAATTTTTTGTGTCTTGATTTTATATTAAAATTAAGTGGTCACCATGGGAAAAATTCCCAAATATGAAATACCCAAGTCAGCTGGGTTTTATGGTGATTTTAATTAATACAAATGAAGGAATTAAAGAAAAAGGAGTGAGAATAAGAGAAATATAGTATGAAGGGCCTAGGCCTGAGCCTTAAGAGAGAGACTAGTCAGTCTTTAATCCACTCACCATAAGATTCTAGTGTTCAGAGAGACCCTCCAGTTCAGCTCCTGAGCTCCACTTCAGTTTCCAAGGCTGAATTTTCCATTCAGAGGCCTTCTGGCCTCCTTTTAAAGAGAATTTTCTCCTATGTCACCTCCCCTAAGTTTTCACATCTACCAATTACCGTAGATGTTTTCACAGGACTGAACATTCTTAATTCACACCTTGTTATCACCTTCTCTGGGTAGACTAAAACCTCACACCTCTTACTAAGCTTGCTTGAACTTTTAGTGATTAATTTGACCTTCATAGGTACTTAGCACCTCTTTGTATTAGATCTAAAAATAGACCCAGCTTAAGGGTTTTAGCTTTACTTTAAGTATGGGTTAAGTACTTTTCATTGTTCAGTAAGGAGTTTACAACTTTATCTTCAACTAAAGTATGCCTAAGTATGGGTGGAGTAATATAAAGTTCTCACATACATTCCTAAGTACCTCCATTGTTTAAAATGGGGAATAGCCTTAACCAAATGTTCTAAGGTAGAGTCTGAGAATTTTTTAAGATTCACAAGTCTGAGAAATTTTAAGATTCACACTAATTATATTTTTTTCACATCATTATCTGAAAAATTTGCATTCATTCTTCCTGCTTTTCTGCATTTGTTTGCAATGCTTTTATGCCCAAATACATGATCAAACTTTGTGAATGTGCCATGTGCTGCTAAAAAGAAGATATATTCCTTTTTATCCCTATTTACTTTTCTCCATATATATATATATATATATATATATATATATATATATATATATATATATACATATAATCTAATTATTCTAAGATTTCATTCACATCTCTTACTTTCTTATTTTTTTTTGGTTTGATTTATCTAGATCTGTTAGAAGAAGGTTGAGATTTCCCACTAGTTTAGTTTTACTATCTGTTTCCTCCTTAAACTTCAATAATTTCTCCTTTAAATATCTGGATGCTATACCATTTGGTTCCATTTTCTATACTGCCTTTTATCAGGATGTCATTACTTTCCTTATTTCCTTTAGTCAGATCTAATTTTACTTTGGCTTTGTCAGATATGATTGTGACATCAGCCTTCTTTTTCTCAGTTGATGCCCAATAGATTTTGTTCCAGCCTTTTACCTTTACCCTGTGTATGTCTACCTATCGCATGTGTGTTTCTTGTAAACAACATATGGTTGGACTTTGGTTTTTAATCCACTCTGATATCTGCTTCCATTTTATGGCTGAAATGTGTGAGTAGGATGGATAGATGAGTTTATTGTCTTGATAGTTTCACAGTTTACTATATTACCCAACAACTAGGTGTCGGGCCTATGTAGGCCTGAGAAGCAGTTTACAAGGTTAAACACTATCTGAATTTTATTGTAAAACAGTAACTTAAGTTTATTTATATTAAAGTAAATAGAAATGATGAGGACCAGGGAAAAGGAGTCCCTAAGATTAATAATCTTGTTTCTCTACCCCAAACCCTCCACAGGTCTTCACAGATCATCTTCATAGATCTATAGTTTACATTATTCCTACACTGCCTCATTCAACCAAATTAACTAACTAACTACTGTATAATAAGAGAAGATACATTCTACATTGAGGAGAGAACAGTCTCTGGAAGAGACTAGCTGAAGAGAGAGTGGGGGAGAGGCAGGAACAAAAAACTGAGAATTCTAAGGGAGAATCAGAAGCTTGAAGATCCAACTGTCAACTCACTTCTGGCTTGGGGAAGTAGAGTAGAGAGGTGGATTCCCTGAAGCAGAGAAGAGCCCTATTCCTTTGGATATCTACTATCCTTTCTAACCCCTGAATACCTCCACTAAGACTCTCAGTGATAGCAGTCTAAAGTCCTCGAGTGGTATTGTAGATTGGGACTTTTGAAGGGAGCCATCCACTGTGATGATTAAAATAGTGGGAGTCATAAACTGTTACAGATAAAAGAGTGGTTGGCTTAAATTGTGACCACAGAAAATATGGTTTCAAGACAGTGTCTTGTTTTAAATCAAATATAAGGTGGTTGCCAGGGAAAAATTCCCAAATATTAAATATACCCAAGTCAGCTGGGTTTTATAGAGATTTCAATTAATGTAAATGAGGAATTAATGAGAGAGAGAGAGAGAGAGAGAGAGAGAGAGAGAGAGAGAGAGAGAGAGAGAGAGAGAGAAAGGAAATAATGAGAAAAGGGGCTAGACCAGCGAGGCCAGCATGAGCCAGCCTAGGCTGAAAGCCCTAAGAGAGAGATCAGTCAGTCTTTTATCCACTCACCACAAGATTTGTTCAAGCAAGATTCTAGTGTTCAGAGAGAGACACCAGTTCAGCTTTGGCCAGCTCCATATCCAGAGAGAGTTCTGAGACAGTCCCTTCTCTCAGCTTTTCATCTCCTTTTAAAAGGAATTTTCTCTTATGTCACCTCCCCTAAGTTCTCACATCTACCAATCACAGTAGATGTTTTCCAAAGGACAGACCATTCTTAATTCACACCTGAGTAGACTTAAACTTTTGATTAAGTTCACACCTGAAAAAAACCTCTGAGTAAGTTCTCACCTCTTTGTTCCTTGTAAATTCACAAGTTGCCTGACCTTTATAGGTACTTAGCACCCTTTTGTATTAGATCTAAAAATAGGCACAGCTTAAGAACTTTTGCCTTACTATAAGTATGGGTTTAAGTATTTTTCATTGTTCAGCAAGGAGTTTCTTTCCCTAAAGCATGCTTAAGTAGGGGTGGAGTAGAGGTCTCGCATTCCAGATCTAAGTTCCTTCATTGTTTAAAGTGGGGAATCGTCTTAACCAAATCTTATGAAGTAGGGTCTGAGAATTTTTAAGATTCACACCACAGACCCTTTTCCTAGGATTTCTCTCTCTTTCTCTCTCTCTCCCTTACATTTACCTGGACCCATACTTTTAAGGTCTAGCTAGTTGAGACTAGGGGCAAGAAAAACAGTTGGCAAAAGGGAGAGATCAGGGCTGAGAATCCTGTGACCTCCAGACTCCGAGGGGGCCAACCAGCAAGAGGGGAAAAACTGTAGGGCTTCCCTGTTTACCCACTTTCCTGCCTGACATCTTTGCCATTCCCTTCCTGTTTGAACCCCAATAAATTATTGGACATTTAGCATTTGGATTTGGGCCTGTCTCTAAACAACACAGTTAAGGTGACTGAAGATTTGGGAGGTTTACAACTCTCTCCAAGAGATGGTTAACTTCCAGACCCGTGATTCAAGATTGCTTGACTAAAGGAACTGACATCTTTCCTTGGCAGTTGAGTAGTCCTAAAACCCTGAAGGGGGATGACAGTTAATATCCCTGGAGGAAGCAGAGGCATAAGAAATCATCTTGCTTCTCAAGGATAGATTTGACTTCAGGAGTCCTGGGCTCCTCTGAGGGAGGCATCTTGCTATCTCACTGAGGTATTCCCACTCTAGTCTCCTGTCCTCCATCTCCCAGAAACATCTCTGTGGAGACACACTCCCTTTGCAAGGGGACAGGACCTGGATTATCTTCCCCCAGGAGTAAGGGAGGAGAAGAAGAAATATAATAATCCTTTCACTCTCCCTCACCCCTATTCCCTCCTTCTTCCCATTATCTTCTCTTCTCCAATCCCTTCATTACACTACTCTCATCTACTGGTCCACAAATTGTTGATAGACTAGTAAACAGTTTATCAGATTGAGATAGCTAGAATGGTGATGAGTTCACCCTTGTAAGCCAGAGACCAAAGGCCAAGATGGCTGGGCTGTCATCACTGGCCGGTTTATGGAGTGTTGGCAGCTTTCATACACACACACAGTCAGGATCTCTCAGAAATACTCAAAGGATCATGGGAGATGGCAACTGGAGACAGGGATGTAAATGATCGCAGGAATCTCTTGATGGCATGAAACACAGAGAACTCCAGGTTTCATTAGGGAAAGGTAAGTTACCTCCTTCAGGCATAGACAAAATGGCCAACAGGAAGTAACCTCTCTGCTCTCCTTGATGTACACAGAAACAATGGATATCCAACTCCTTCAATTTCTCTGTTTAATCCCTTCCCCAGATTCTGGAACTGCTCTTTCAGTTCTGTGCATGTGACCAGACCCTCCAAAATCCTTTGTTTTGCTGTTTCCTACTTGCAAAAGTGTTTCCTTCACTATTTCTCTCTCTCATCCCATTCACATTCACAGTTATGGTTACCATCTGTGTATTCCCCATCATTTTAATTTCCTCTTTTAATTCTGCCCTTTCTCTTTTCCTTCTTTCCCTCCACACCAGTCTTTTACTTTTAACCAGTTCCTATTTCCTCTTTCCTTATATTAATCTTCCCAACACTTCCCTTCTTATTCCCATCCTCCTTCTCTTTAAGGATTTTTAATCACCCCCCAAAATAACCCTCCCTTTTATTATTTCTCTCCCAACAATCCCCTTCTTTATTTCCCTTATACTTCTCTATAGGGTAAGATAGAATTCTATACCCCAATAAATCTTACTGTTCTTCCCTATCAGAACTGATTCCACAGAGAATAAGGTTTAAGTATTACCTATAAAATCTCTTCCTCCCCTTTTTATAATAGTATTATAATAGTATTCTTCCCTCCCTCCATGCATCTCTTGATGTTGTATAATTTATGCTACTTTGCCTCTTCCTTCAAGTTTCTCTTAGTACTATTCTCTTTTTTGGTCCCCACCCCAAAATTTTAAAATATCATCTTAAACAGCTTAAAAGCACACCTGCCTATGAATATTTCTTCTATCTACTATGATAATGAAAACAATTTTTAAGTGTTACAGATATAATTTTTTTCCATATAGGAATATAATCAATTTGATCTTATAGAAGCCCTTAAATTTTTTTTTCTCTCTTTCCTGTTTACCTTTGGGAAGGATTAAATTTTGGGGGAGGAGTTTGAACAAAAGTCAGGAGAGAAGTTTGGTAAAACACAAAATACTTAGTTTATTTTGAGGAAAGTTCTGATAGGAAATAGAAAGGAGGAAAGTGAAATAACTCTTATACCTATATGTAAGATTCCAATCCTGTGCCTCTTTTTCCATTTGGGCAATTTTATTTTTTAAACACTCATTTGCTATTTGTATTACTTTCATTTCTTTTCCCCACCTTTCTTCCCATTTTCCTCTATCTTTCTTAGTTGGTTCTAGAACTCCTTTTTTAATTCCTCCAGAGCTTGTGACCAATTTCTGTTTTGGGGGGAAAGTTTGTATGTATTTGCTTGTTTTCCATTCTTTCCTGTTGCTTTTTTATTTTGCTCTTTTTCTCCATAGAAATTTTCCAGAGTCAAGAGCTTTTATTTTTATTGTTTTGCCACCAGAGAATTAGGATTCCTGCATGTTGGTGGTTATTGCTTTCTTAGGTTCTGTCTTACAGGGCCTTGCCTTGGTGCTACCTTGCCTTCTCTGTCAGAGGCCTGAATGAGGGCAGGTAGATCTGTGATGTGTGTATGTGTGTGTGTGTGTGTGTGTGTGTGTGTGTGTGTGTGTGTGTGTGTGTGTGTGTAACAAGCTTCAAAGTGTTTTTCCCTGAGGCTATCTTCTCCAACCCTGCTGCCTCTACTGTGACTGGGGCATTGCTGTCCCCACTGGAAGGACAAAGCTTCATGTTATTTAGCCTCAAGTCTCACTCCCAAGGACTGGTACAGACCTCAGGTGTAAGTCTATGGTGCTTTCAGCCGGCCCATAAGAATTTGGAGATTTCCCTGCCTCTGGCTCTAACTCTGGTGTGGTAAGTGGTTGGGGGTAGGGGTGGTCAGCTTGCACTTGACTCCTGTAGTTGCTCTCCTTTATAGAGTGGGAATCTCCCCTCACTGCCTATCTTTCATACTGTGTCCAGTGGGAGAGCCCCTTTACTTGTCCAATTTTGATTTCTGTCCTTTTGAGATGCTTTGTAATGATTGGTTGGAAGGTAGCATCTCCAAGATTCTGCCACTACTCTGCCACCTTGACTCCACCTCCAATTTATCCTTCTTCAGTATGCCAATCAGAATTGCAATGAATCTTTTCTAAGAGAGGTACTCGCACTGCAGAAGGAACACACACTTCCCACAATTATTACATTCTATGCATTGCAGCTTGGAATGCTCAGAAGAAGCCAATTATAAAGAGTACTTCTGTTAGGATAAAGACTATTATTTTGTATCCTAGTCCTTTTTGAACTACTAGGGTATGATGTCCTTGGGATGTTCCTCTCAGACGATATCTTGTCATCATTTATATATTGCTAGGAGTCTGGAAACTAGCCCAATGGTAAGAAGAAAGGAGGAATGAGAGTGGAATCATATAATGTGTCCTCTCACTATATGTGGGACATCTACACTAGTTACTATCCAAGGTACTTCTAGCCATGTTACTGACATGTCTCTTTTGCAATAATATCTCTCTCTCTTTCAGAGTCAGCCTTCCTTATCATATCCTTCAGGAATAAAGGATAGACTTTCTGTAGCATGGAATGCACGTTGTTAGCATACCAGTACCAGTGGTGGACTGTCTTCTACACAAATAACCCTTCCCAAAGTCCTGTATCAAAAAGCAGATTGGTATGACTTGGAAGGATCTGGATTCCTCCTGGATAAAAGTTTTCTAGTAAAGGTTCAATGTCCACTTCTTGTACATGTGGTCTGCATTAACTCACTTATCCTCTCTACAACTTATTTTCCTCATCTGGGAAATTAGACTTGATTATACCAGGTGGCCCCCAAAGTCTAACAAAAGCCTTGGTCCTGTGTTAATCTGATTCTTCTTGACAAATTGGTCAGACTAAATTGCCTCTGGAAACTCTTCCAGGAATGAAATTCTTTAAATATAGGATTGGTATAAGAGTTAAGAAACCTGATTTCTAGTCTTGGTGGTATTTCTAATGAACTCTTGAGAAAATCCCTTTCCCTCTTGACCTCAGTTTTTTCACATCATATCAAAGCATTGAGAGATGATAACTGAGCCTTAAAAATCAAATTCAATCCCTTAATATAAACGTTCTAAAAACTGAAGTCTAGCCAAGGGAATTGACTTACCACAAGGCCATATAGCTATAATGTTGTTTGACCAGATAACCTCGAGGATGCCACTCAACTTTAACATTTCATAAGCCTATGATATTCATATTCTTAGCTGTGAATTCAGTTTAGTTAGGGAAGTGATCATGAATAAAATGGGCTTTCTGAAGAGTTTTTAAAGGAGAAGAGGGAGGTTATTCTAAGTTCACAGCCATATAGCAGTGTTCTATAATTCTTTAAGTATTTGCAAAGTATTTTCTGCCCCAAGTTCCATGAAATAGGTAGTCTAAGTGTACCCATTCCCAAGCAATATCAGAAGAAATTGAGGTTCAGAAGCTAAAATCCTTTCCCAAGGTCACCTAGCTAATAAGTAATGGTTTTTGATCTACACTTTGAATTTTGTAATCTTCTTACTGAACTGCACTTTCTCTGTATCTGCTTGGCAATTTCTATCCCCTATGGAGAAAAGAAATTAAAAGTTTCCCAATTTATTGGTTCAAACATAATTGTTTATTCCATTTAGTATGTACAGAATCTAAAACACCCAAGGTAAGGCCTCAGCTGCCAGAAACTCAACTGTGAAATTTACCAGTTCTGAAGCCACCATGATAGATTTTCACAAACTAGGAATAGAACTCATCCCAAGGTTAGTGTCCAGAAATTTTTGCAAAAGGAACTTTTGAACAAGAACTTCAAAGAGGAGAGAATATACTTTCTTTGCTGAGAAGAATAGACATCTTTCTACCTTAGGGAAGAAGATAGAAGGAACATGATTGAAGATGGCTATTGATTAGAAGCCATTATTGTTTAGTAAAAGGCAGGAGGTGATGATTGTGTCAAGGAGTCCTGAATCCTCCTGTGATTCCTAACCCATAGTGTTAGGGACGTCCTCTCTTACAACATGGTCTAGCAAAGCCACAATTCCCCACTTTGTTCTCGTTCCAGGGACATATTCCATTACGACAAAGACCAGAATTTGCCATGCAGCTCTGGGCATTATTTATTAAGGATCTTCTCTGGAGAAGATGATGTCCTGCATAAAGATAAGAAATTTTAAATTATGCTTTAGTCTCAACCTAGAAAACAGACTGAAGACATCTACCTACTTATCACAGGTGTGTTTTGAAGGTCACACAAATATTGTATTTACAGAATATTGCAAATATATAATTATCATTAATAACATAAATAATAGCAAATATTTTGAATGTTAGATGTTTATATGTTTTAAATTTGGTTCATTTGTAATTATTGAGATCAACAGAGAATACTAAAAATAAATGGGAAACATGCAACATGAGAAAGGAGCATATTTCCTAGAGTTCTCCAAAAGGCCTACTAAAAATAAAAAAAAACCCTAACAAAGAAGCAAAAAAATTTTTTGACAAATTGAATACAATACAATACAAATACAATAAAATACTATTAATTATTCCAAAACCTTCTAGCAGGGAAAGCCCTGACTTTCATTCAAAGCCAGTCTTAAGATAAAGTCTTTCTTAGTCTTTTTTTTTTCTGGGTTAAGTCTGACAGAAAAAAAAAAACAGAGCCTGGGTTCAAATTCATACTTTCTGTAATCAACACCAAGTATTTTAACCTCTCTGGACCTCAGTTTCCCTACCTATAAAATGAGGTAAATGGAGTAGACAAACTTTGCATTTCTTTCCAGTTCTAAACCTATAATTCTTTTATCCAGTGACACTTCCTGAGTTTCAAGTTCAAAGATAACAAAATTTGTTCTCCTTAATTTATATGGTCAGTTTGAGGAAAGCACTAAATGGATATAGGCTATCATCTTTTTTTTTCTTATCATCTCCTTAATTCTTCTCATCTTTTCCTAATGAGTTCAGATTGAAGAGGTCCTGAGAAAAATCACTCTCCTGTTATTATGCTTTTATACTCAGTGTTTTTCCAATGCTTGTACAGGTAGATAGTATCATTTTTTTTATTTGTAACGGAATAAACATTTTATATTTTACACTTGTCTTCTATTGCCTCAATGAAAGCATTTTTTGGAGCAGAGAGGAAAACAGGGAGACTATATAACTTAGTTTTCACCTAAATTTGATTTCTTCTCTCAGATCTTTATACTTTGAGATTATTTTTATCCATATATCTTAGAAATTTAAGTATTTGAGATGAACTTATTCCAAATATCTTTCTTTAGTACTATGTTATATAATCCCCCCTCTCACACACACACACACACACACACACACACACACACACACACACACACTCACAGGAATAACCTATCTTAAGAATAATTTCTGCCAATATTTTCTGGTGATACAGACTTCTACCTGAATTGCCAATATGAAACCCTCTGTTTATAGAAACAACTTGATTCATCCATTTACTCAATGCTTCTTTGTTAAGGTATAGTTGCTTGAATTAATGTGGATGTTACTCATTAGAATTTGTTTATTCCATTCTTGAGCCCTAGCTATTTAGGCTGTAGGAGGAGCTAATATATCTTCTTTTTATAAATCCAATGGTATATACTTGTTACTTTTTGAAGTGAAGTCTATTCGTTCCAAAAGTATTTCTATAGGTTTTTAACCTGCCTCTCCTATGTAGTAAGATGGTGTGCTGAAGTGTATGCATATTAAATATACATATTGATATATACAGACACCATATATAATATCTATATATACATATGTATAAGGATATATAGATATTTACACATATATGTGTATATATTATATTATGGTAATTGGAGATAGATGCCATGAGCTAAAGACGCTGCTTAATTTCTTCTAATTAGCATTATTATTATTAATCAAATAAATATGAAGCTGATGAGATAGTCCTACCTCTGCCATCTTCATGGCTTATCGTCTTCACCTGTCCTACCATTTCAACTGTATCTTCATGTATAGATTTATCCTGAGCTGGGGAAGTCTGAACCTGGAAAAACAGCAAGAGAAAAGTGAAGAGAAGGAATAAGGTTCTCATGGTTGATGGAAGCTTCAGGAACCATCAGAAGTTATTGCTTATTAGGAACTGTACTCAAGGGTCTCTCTAATTTATAAGTATGGTCTGGCCCAGGACAAATAAGGACAGCTGGCTTTCTACACACCATATAAAAGTTTTTCTTTAATGTTACCTAATAACTCAGTTTTATAGTCCCTCATTCTTCTTGTTTGCCAACAGCTCTCTAATAACCTATTCTGCTCTCCAGCTGCTTGTATTTCTTTTCACTTAATACTATCCTAAGAAAGTAAATAAAGGAAACTCCTTTCAGACCTCAGTGTTGCAACTGTTAGATCCAGTTTCAGTGAATTTCTTTAAGCCCTCCACCTCTGATCTTTGGCTTCTCCCATATCATTTCATACTAATCACTAATAAGAAGAATCACTTGAGACATGCAGAAGAGAAGTAAATCAACCTATGCTTACAGAATAACAATAGACATGGAGAAGCCTCAGGAAACCCAGACCAAAAGTCTCATGTGTTTGGGGTCCTTTTTCCCTTGGTATTTGTTCTGTGGGGAGAGACAAGGGATGGTTGTCTGCTGTACCAGATCCTTCTTTCTGGGAGTTTCTCAAGGGTTAGAAAATTAGTCTCACTTTTAGAATCAACTCATTTTCCTTTATTTAACCAAGGATTCCACCTTCCCCAGATAAGAGCCTCTGTTTCATACAATTTTCCTTATAAATATTCAGCAAATAGGAGAATTGCCTTTCTCTCAAAGTTATTGTATTTAGGTCTAGCAAAAGAGAGGAATTAATGGTTGTGGAATAGGATGCATCTGTTGGATAATTAAAGGGTGAAACATTTTCTGGCATATTGTTGCCCCTCTTCGGATCCATCTACCCTAGTAAGGTCCATAGGAACTGAATTCTCCAGGAACTTTACATTAGTTTCTCATCTTCTTTCCATTTCCCTCCTCATCCTCCATAACTAATTGGTTGGTTCTACTACATTATCTCTCCTTTTCATGCCTGTAGCTCCACCTGTGAGAATTAAACACAAGTTTGCATCCCTTTTCTTTGGTACCCTGTGTAAAAATGGAGACTTGAACCCTGGTCTCCAATCCCCAGAAGTCCTTGCTCTGGTTCCCAGGATGCTTTGTAACATCACCTGAATTCTCACCTGGGTGAGATCACAAATTATTACTTAAAGGAGCTCTCTGCCTACTGAGCTCTCTTCCTATTTCTGCTTCCAAGCAGATGCGTCTCTCATGATGTAGGTGAGGTGGAATGGGCATCTCGGCCCTCCTACACACATGCTTTCTTATTTGTATATTCTTAAATTCTCAACCCTCTAAAAAATATAATACTTTTAGAGTAAAACTAATTTCTATCTGCCACAGTTTGGCCCAAATTTTAATCTTAACGCCTGAGATCAGTCTTGAGGTCTTTTGTGAATTGGGTTTCTGTTCAGCTCTCACTCTTTGACTGGATTTAAAACAAGGCCTAAGGTTATTATCTGGAAAATTAGAGCACATGCTTACTACAGGAATCCAGAAGCCTCTTCTTTATCTGAGGCCTACTCCTCTTCCTAAATTCTTTATAATGACAAAGGCATTGTCATAATTTTAATTGCCCAAGTTGCAACCCTAGTCATCTTCAACTGCTAATTTTCACTAATCTCTCTTATTAATTTATTTACAGGTCTTCATAGATTCAACATTCACATTATTCTTCTTCAGTTCCCCTATTTTCTCCTTTATTTCCATTCACATCATTACTACGGTAGTTAAAGTCCTCATAACCTTTTGCATTGTGGAAGAGAAAGAGATTGAAAAGAATGCAACAAGAGTTTGGAGCAGCTGAGTGATGACCCGTCAGTCAAATGAGAAATATTCTGATTTGGAATATTACCGGGAGAAGCAGTAGGAAGAAAGGAACAGACCAACTGAAGGGTTATGTCTTTAACCTTGAAGACAGAAAGCAGGTGGTCTATGGATTGGGAAGACAGAAGAAAGAAGGACAGAAGTCCAGGTATATCTCTCTCTGACTTGCTCTGTTGATGATAGTGACTGAACTTCCAGACCTATCAGCCATTTCTCTCAATTGAACTATATTCCACCATCCATCAATCTAAGACTCATCTTAGTGATAGGGAAACTCTAAAACCTCTTTCCTTCCATTTCCTTATTCTTCCCTGTCTTCTCCAATAAACCCTTTTATTTAAGATAGAGAGGAGAAAATGTATTTCCTTTGAAACATCATAAAACTCAGCCCTGAGTTGATTTAGAAGAAGAAAGAAGAAGGAAATGGGGAGAAGAAGAAAAAGGAGGCTGAAGGAAGGGAGGAAAAGGGCATAAGGGATGAAGCAGTAGGTAACAGCCTGATCTGTTAGTTATCAATTACCAATCAATATAGTCCCTTATTATTACTTATTACAATTTGGCACCCAGACTGACTGAACTTCATAATTCCTAAAGGCAAAGATGTTTAAGCAAGTGATCTGTGGGGTAGTGGTACCGGCAGTTTTTACAGTCTTTTGGATTTATAATATCTTATATAGCAAAATGACAAATATGATTGTAGATTCTGTAGAATACATAAGCAATACACCACAATATTCATACTCCAGATGCCATTTCAAAAAGAAACCATTCTCTGGCAAATTCAGACACAAATCTACATCATTTCCATGGTTGCAATACAGACTCTGACCTACCTTAGAAATATTTACAGATGTGTGATCCCTAAAACAACAGCAAAGATCATGGTAGTGGATACAAACTTGGAGACTAGTTAAGAACATGTTTGAAGAATTCCTGAAGGCAAAAGGGCTAGATCAGATAAAGGATAAGAGAAATGGTCAGGCAGACAATGTAACTAAGGAGAAAGACAGAAAGACCAAGAAAGCAACATCCAATGCACAGGGCAATGACAGTGACAAGCACATTAAGGCAAATAGTGAAGCTGAGAAAATTGTTCCACTCAAAGACATTTCCAAAATTTCAAATACAGCTGGTGTGTTGCATTGAAAGGTTCATAGACAGTTTACTACCCAGGAATTGGATTCCCTGAAGAAAAGGTTACCAAAGTTTATTGACGAACCCTATAAAACTCATAAAGAGCTGAAAAGTACCTTCAGAATTTTTGAACCCAGTTTTCAGGATGTGGAATTTCTTTTGGAAGAACTTTTTAGCCCCCATGAGTATCACCAATTTGTTGATAAGACTAGGTCAGAAACTTCACTGACAAGTTGGACTACAGAGGAGCAATGGGAGGACTTTGATTTCTCTAATCCCATCAGCATGGCCTATCTAAGGAAATGCAGGGAAGGCTTGCTCCAGGCCATAAAATTATGTTCAAAACCAAATGCATGGGGGAAATTTGACAGATTGGTGCAAAATAAAGGAGAACATCCAGTTTCCTTTATTGATTGCCTGTCTGAAATGGCTGAAGCTATAATGGGTATAGAAACAAACATGGAAGAGTCTACATCACACGTAAGGAGACAATTTTTGAAAGGATGCACACCACAGTTAAAAAACTTTTTCAAACATTATTTTCCTAAATATGGTACTGTGGGTTTAATTGAATTATGAGATGCTGTGTTATATATATTTGAGAATCACACAGATCAAAGTAAACAGTTGGCAGATTTACAGCAAAAATTGGAAGAATCACAGAAAATTTTAAGAGATAAGGAGATTGAAGAAATTAACAAATTGAATGCTGTTATAACATACCCAAAACTGGTTTATAAGCCAAGAACAATGCAGAGAGAGACTAGGCAATGTTTTTTTCTGCCATAAGACAGGACACCTGATCAAAGACTGTTTATTAAAAAAGAAGTATGAAGTTAATAACAACAAAAGCACAAAAGTAAAATATAATAAGCAAAAGCCCACTTGTGGTGAGCATTGTATGTTGAAATCCACTCAACATGCAGTAGATTTGCAGGTAATGAAAGATGCTATAAAATTAGGAACTAAACCCAAATATGCAGACGTGATTAGAAGAGAATTATGAAGCCAGGATTATAATATATGTAATTTGGTACATGAAGATGGAGAAAATAGTGGTACATGAAAATGGAGAAAAATACAGACAACTGTTAAAATTAAGGGGAAACAGAAAAGAAACAGTGAAAAGTTAGTGCAAGAAATGAAATCTGTGAGTGCTAAGAAACATAAACCAAGCAAAAGATCAAGTGACAGAGACAAGTAAAACAGCTTGATGAAGAAGTTAAAACCATCATTTCTCAAATAACAACTGAGATAGGAGACTTAGAGAAAAACTGTATAGTAACCACACATGAAAAAAGTGGAAATCAAGTCAAAACATTCTTGGAAAACTTTTTTCAGTGCAGATTGGGCACAGAGATTGAATTCTGTAAAAGAAAAAGTCAGAAAATTCAATAAATTCAAGCAGGAGTTAGTGAGAGATACAGAGAAACAAAATTTCAATTCTCCGCAGCAGAATGATTATAACAGAAAATCAAAGCATGAGTTAATTGTTACTAATGAGGTTACTGTTAATGGAGATGTAAATACTTTGAAAACATTCCCAGATTTTTTTTATAACAAAATCCCACAAAACATAGTTAATTCTTCAAATAGTTATATGGCATAGATCTCCTTAGAAAAAAATATCTAATTTGAATGCTGAAGCTAAAACTTTCCATCCTACAATGACTGATTTAGACAACACAAAATTTAATGAAAATGAAGCTAACATTACATTTGAAAATAATAATCATATTCAGAGTAATGGAGATTCAGCTTGGAGATTTGTCATGGATCTTAGGGCTGTAAGTAACTTTATAAGAAAAAGACACACTGTCACACCTTTGCCAAATGATATAATAACCCAAATACATTCAGAAGCTAGGTGGTACACAGTGTTGGATTTGAGCAACACTTAATTTACCATACCATTGCACCCTAATTCTCAAAATATTTTTGCTTTCCAAAGGGGACAAACTCATCTGTGCTATACCAGATTAGTGCAAGGATGTTGTGAGTCTGCTCCAATATTTTGTCAATTTCTGCAAAGAGATCTAGCCACCATAACTTTCAAATGTAGCAGATTAATACTCTACGTGGATGATTTGCTGCTAGCATCACTTGACCCAAAATCATGTTTAGAGGATTCAAAGAAGTTATTGATAGAGCTTCATAAGAGACGACATAAGGTTTCAAAAAAGAATATTCAGTGGATCCTTCCAACAGTAGAATGTTTGGGATTTGTCCTGGAGTGGGGCACCAGGAAAATTTCTAATAAAAGAATAGCAGACATACAGAAGCTAGACATCCTTGGAACTAAGAAAGAATTTAGAGCTTTTCTAGGGCTTGCTGGTTTCTTGAGACAATACATAGTCGGATACTCTCATATTTCCAAATGTTTAACTTATTTGACAAAGAAATTAAAGAACTGTTGAAATTGAAAAAAGAACATATCCATACTTTGTCACAGTTGAAAGGAGCTATTCTATCAGCTCCAGCTTTGGGAATACCATATTATAAGAAGAACTCCACTTGTATGTCCATTAAACTAAAGGCATCCCTTCTGGAATGCTAGCACAGTATTTTGGGTTAAATCTAAGGGCCATTGTGTTTTGCAGTTCTATCCTCGACTCTGTCACACAAGGAATGGTGCATTGCCTCAGGAGCATAGTAGCTACAGCTCTGATGATCAAGAAATCATATGAAATAGTACTGGGATTTAAATTGCATGTGTTTTCTGCACACCAAATAGAAAAACTGCTACAGTCACAGAATATGCATTCATTCACTGATGCAAGAATATCCCAGTATGAAGTCATTCTGTTAGACAATGATAACATCACAATTCATAGATGTGCACCATTGAACCCAGCAACTCTTATTCCTGATTTGCCAATGGGTGGAGAAGAATTACATGATTGTGGTCAAATAGTAGAAATCATGCCCAAACCAAATGAACATCTTAAAGACATACCTCTTTTAGATCCAGTAATAGAGTTATACACAGATGGGTCCTCCTATATTCACAATGGGAGAAAATTCACAGGGACAGCTGTAGTTGACAATGACAGAACACTTTGGCATGCATCATTGCCAAGCCATGTTAGCACCCAAGGAGCCGATCTCAAGGCTATGCTCATGGCCTTAGAATTAGCTAAAGGAAAAAGAGCTAACATTTTTTGACTCATAATATGCTTTCTCCACTGTACATTGCTCATCATACATATGGAAAAACAGAGGGTACAAAACTTTGGCTGGGAAATCAATTGCATATGGCAAATTAATAGACCATATTATAAGTGCTATAGCCTTTCCAAAAGAGGTGCCCATAATCCATTGTAAAGCACATACTCATGGAAAGGACAGAATATCCCTAGGGAATGACAGAGCAGACATAACATCAAAATACACTACAAGGTTCGAACCCTACTGTGTGCTGAATTTCTCTCTGATTAAAAGGCATTATCTCACTGAAGCCTATGACAAAGAAGAAATACAGTCATGGAAGGAGCAGCTAGGCGCTAAACTAATCAAAGGCATCTGGATTGCTCAAGGGGGTAGACCTATTCTCTCTAAAAAGTTGTATCAACATCTATGCACTGTAATTCATGGAAAAGAACATTATGGCATGCAAGGGATTCTGGATACCATACAGAGGTTTTGGAGGGCACCAGGAATAAAAACAAATTCTATTAGAACTTGTCAGGCATGTGAAATATGCAGAAGGTATAATCAAGGACATTTTAAGAACATAGCATTGGGAGGTAGACCACTCAGCTATGTGCCTTTCCAATGTATTCAAATTGATTATATAAACATGCCTAAAGACAAGGGATACAAATATGCATTGGTGATTGTGGATAGACTGACAAGATGGGTTGAAGCATGTTCATCCAAGAAAAATGACACAGCAACAGTAGTGAGATTTCTAGTAAAAGAGATAATACCTAGACATGGCATTCCTGATACCATAGACTCCAACAGGGGGTCCCATTTCACTTCCCACGTTCTGCAAAAAATCTACAAGAACTTGGGGATTAAATGCAATTATCATTCAGTTTATCGGCCCCAAAGTTCTGGTCAGGTTGAGCATATGAACAAAGAATTGAAGACACAAATAGATAAACTCTGTTCAGAAACACACTTAAAATGGAGAGATATTATGCCTCTTCCTTTGTTCAACATAAGAACTAGACCTAGGACTGACTTGCATATATCACCATTTGAAATGTTATATAGTCAGCCACTTTGGCTTGGTAGGACACTAAAGCCACCATACTTGTCCATGTTGAAAGGAGAATGTGTTCTTCATGAATATTTAAAACAGATACAACATAGACTAGATGAACTAAGAAAACTGGGCTTGCTTGTGCAAAGAATACCACTAGATTTTTCATTGCATAAGATAAAACTAGGAGATAAGGTATATGTCAAGAACTTTAATAGAGAATCTCCTACAGAACCATGATGGATCAGTCCAACAATGGTCGTGATGAATGACAACCCCAACATCTATAAGGGTTGATCAAAAAGATTGATCATTCCATGCTTCACATGTAAAATTGCATCACACCCATAACATTGACTAACTCTAACAAAAAAAATCAACAATAGTCCTTATGAATGAAAGCCTATGAATGGAAAGCTATGAAAGGAGAGCACACGAGAGTACATATCAATAGAAAGTACAGGCAAGAGAGCATTGCACATGTTAAAATGATTAACAGAAAAATATTTCTATAGCAAATAGAATAGTTCTGGAAAGAAATACAGCCAGTAAAACAGAGAAAAAAGAAACATACATTTTAAAATTAGCTCCAAAGAAAAGTTTCTACATAGTCTATACAAGTCTCTGCCAATAACAACAATAGTAACAACAAAGAAAGTAAGAAGTTATTTCAAATGAAAACATAACTCCATCACCAAATGAAATGCATTATATCCAAGTTTTATTTCTAAGATATATCTAAAAGACAGCAAACAGTAAGTCCCCTTGTGAAAAATTCAAACATCAAAAGATAAGAAAACTTCAAATTCATATTCTTAACATAAATCTAAGAACTTATACATTATGCATACACCCACTCATGAAGATGATCATATGTAAAGCTTACTTCCACACATGAAGAATAACTAATGAATTCTGACAGGCACTCATGAAGAATTCATAGCTTCCATGTACAAGGAAAATTTCAATCTTACATACATGCACATATAGAAACCTTACATGCATGCATGTTCCTTATTGTTCCAGTATGCTCCTGACTATTAAAGAACACAGGATTACAATCAAGAGCAACAACAGACAAAAAGTGGCAGGCAGCACAGATGAAGAGAGACAAAGACACAGTTTTCTACAATCAACATTAAAAGAAAGAAGGACTTTGAAATTTTGGACTTGTGATAATGAGGTTATGTAAGAATGTGACATATATGTTAACATCACATATGCTACACAGAAATACAATGAAGAAGAAATCTCATGGATTGGGTAAGTATATAACATATGCATAATTGCAAAACACAAAATTCACACTGATATATAAATTTCTGTGGAAAATTCAAACAAAGAAATTTCTTATCTGCATGAGTTTGCACAGAAATCAAGAACAATGTATTATATTTGAACATATGCAAATATATAGATACAACCTATGTACATATGTGAATATTAATGTACTAACAAAATAACTATATTAGAATAATTTATTAATGTTCTAATAACAAAAGTATTGGAACAGTTTAGAAAAATTTGTTCAAAGTCTTAGGGAAGCAGGAACAGACATAAAAGCTAATTAAAAATAGAAGTTAGATTACATTATGATTTTAGGTTAGCAATTGTTAGCAATAGAAAATTTACTTAGTTGAATTTATAGACATTAGGGAATAAGACAGTTACATATTCAAAATACTATTGAAATTGTTAGAATTGTTTAAAATTGTTACATAATTTGTTATTATGTTCAAAAAACTATGTTCATGTAAAATTCCTATTACCTAAACTATTTTCCTATACCCAAACTTAGCATAGGATTAGATAGACAGAATAGCTAATATACATTAAGACTTTTTTTGGGAGGGTAAAGGTATTTAATATAGTACAGGGTTAAAGAATTAGATATATAGAAATATATATATCTAAAAGGTAATTATTATTAAAAGATGCAGGTTGCATCTTTTCTAAGATGAAAAGGGAAGATTGTGGAAGAGAGAGAGATTGGAAAGCATGCAACAAGAGTTTGGAGCAGCTGAGTGATGACCTGTCAGTCAAATGAGAAATATTCTGATTTGGAATATTACCAGGAGAAGCAGTAGGAAGAAAGGAACAGACCAACCGAAGGGTTATGTCTTTAACCTTGAATACAGAAAGCAGGTGGTCTATGGATTGGGAAGACAGAAGAAAGAAGGACAAAAGTCCAGATATCTCTCTCTCTGACTTGCTCTGTTGATGATAGTGACTGAACTTCCAGACCTATCAGCCATTTCTCTCAATTGAACTATATTCCACTATCCTTCAATCTAAGATTCATCTTAGTGATAGGGAAACACCAAAACCTCTTTCCTTCCATTTCCTTATCCTTCCCTGTCTTCTCCAATAAACCCTTTTATTTAAGATAGAGAGGAGAAAAGGTATTTCCTTTGAAACATCATAAAACTCACCCCTGAGTTGAAGAAGAAGAAGAAGAAGAAGAAGAAGAAGAACAAGAACAAGAACAAGAACAAGAACAAGAAGAACAAGAAGAACAAGAAGAACAAGAACAAGAACAAGAAGAACAAGAACAAGAACAAGAACAAGAAGAACAAGAAGAAGAAGGAGGAGGAGGAGGAGGAGGAGGAGGAGCAGGATCAGGAGGGGGAGCAGGAGGAGGAGGATCAGGAGTAGGAGGAGGAGCAGGAGGAGGGGAAAAAAAGGGAGGCTGAAGGAAGGGAGGAAAAGGGAGTAAAGGTTGAAGTAGGTAACAACCTGATCTGTTAGTTATCAGTTACCAATCAATAGTCCCTTATTATTTATTATAGCACAAATTATTGCAATAGTCTCTCAACTGTTCTGAGTATTTCAAATATCTTTCTACTCTAATCCAGACACCATGCAGTTGCCAAAGTCACTTTCCTAAAATAAGATCCATTCCCCAATTGATAAATGGCCAAAGGATATTAACAAACAGTTAAGAAACCAGAGCTATCAATAGTCATGAGAAAAAGGTATAAATTACTATTTATTAATAAAATGCAAATTCAAAAAACTCTGAAGTACCATCTTACACCTGTCAGATTGGTTAACATGACAAGAAAGGAAAGTGACAAATTCTGGATGGTATGTAGGAAAGTAATATTTTTTGGGAAATAAGTGGATTGAAGAACTGGGGATATGGAAGGTTTTGTGCAGGGAATGGAGGAGCTGAAGGGGGAGAGGGAATATGGCTGCTGGTGAGGTAAAAGGAGAGAGATGCCCCCTGCTGAGAGGCTATTTTTGAAAAATGGGGTTCCCAAGAAATGGGCCACTTATGATAGCCTGAGGGAACATCTTTTCTATAGATTGATGTTGCAGATACCCCAGAGCAGGTAAGCATGGACATTCCTGAGGGCACAAACCTCCCCCCAGACTTAGTCGCCCAGCAGGGGTCCAGTAAGGACAGTTTATAGCTGAATGGCTGTCCTGAGGTAATATCCAATAAAGATAAATTTTAATAGCAAGTTGGATTGGGAGGGTATCAGGGAAGAGGGAAGAGGGATGTTCCTAGATGAAGTTTGAGTCTCTCTCAGCTTTTGAGCTGAGACCAGGCCTCATAGGCTGGTGGAGGGTTTCTCTTATTCCTGTCTATGCTATATCTGTGCTAGTTTTCTTAATTTCAAAATCTTAGCAGTAGACAGCAAGCAACAAGAAAAGTTCTGATCTTCAGAGCTGGGTGGGCCTGTCTCTTTGGACTGATGCCCCTAAAGACCAGCCTTATAGTTCAAACTGCTTCCCTTAAATCCTTTTGTCAATGACACAATCACAGGAATCCAGGGAGAGCACACAGTTGGGAAAAATCAGGAAAACAGAGGCACTTCTTTCCAAAGGCAGGGAGTAAGCTCCTTCCACTTCCAGGGCCATGAAGTAAGTGCTAGTCACAAAACCAACTGCCACTCCCAGTTGCCCCTTCCCCCATCAACTGTCAGTCTTGTTAAGATCTTCTCTCTCTAACACTCAAACTGCTGTTGGTTCCAACTCAGTGGCAGAGAATACAGAATTTGCTTTAGTTTTCCCTTCCACAATACTGTTACTGCTGGTAGAGTTATGAACTGGTTGAACCATTGTGAAGAACAATTTGGAACGATGTCCGACAGGTTATAAAACATTGGATAACCTTTGACTCAACAATATCACTCCTAGGTATGAATCCCAAAGAGATCAGAGATAAAGGAAAAAGACAAATATGTACAAAATATTTTAGCAGCCCTTTTTGTGGTGGCAAAGAATTAATTAAAAACTGAGGAATGTCCATCAATTAGGGAATGGCTGAACAAGTTGTAGTATATGGTTGTGATGAATAATATTGTGCTATAAAAAATAATAAAGGGCATTGTTTCAGAAAATCCTGAGAATACTTGCATAAACTGATGTAAAGTGAAGTGAGCAGAACATGGTGCCCAATAACAGCAATATTTTAATGATGGTCAACTGCAAAAGATTTTACCCTAATCAATACTATGATCCATAAAATTTCCAAAGTACTAATGAGGAAAAACATTATCCACCTCCAGAAAAAGAACTGCTGAACTCTGGATGTTGAATGAAACATATCTGTTCACTTTAATTTTTTTTTTGCAACATGGCTATATGTAAATATATTTTGCATCACACAATATTTAGAAAGGTTATCTGCTGGCTTTATCAATGAGTTGAGGAGAAACTTGGTGAAGGAGTGAACATGGAACTAAAAATTATGAAAATGTTTAAAAAATTGATATTCCTTTTCATTAAATTTCAAAGTGACATTCTTAAATTCAGAGACCAATCATGTCACTCCTTGCTCAATAAACTATCTCCAGGATCAAATCTATACCCTTGGTTTAGTTAAATACCTTTATAGCTTGACTACAATCTACCTAATTGTACATTATTACCATTCATACATTATATTCAAGCCAATATGCAATCCTTACTCTTTCTCAACAAGAATGTTTCCCATGCTTTGAATGCTCACCTTCCTTACCTCCACCTCTTAGAGCTCTATCTTCCTTTAATGAGATAGCCACTTACAAATTCAGTAACTAGGCAACTCTCTAAAACTATAAATTACAGTATAGATACCCACCTATATTAGTAGAGGGAATTTCCTTACTGAAGAATTTCCTATATAAATGAAATCACAGGTCCAATTGTTATTCCTGTCCCTGTTTATGCATGTGTATGTGTATGTACATTCATATACACATAACATGTGCATGCATGCCTGTATTACTTCCATCTATAGAATGTAACTCCTTGAGGGAAGGATTGTTTCATTTTTGTCTTCTTTTCTAGCATATAGGAAATATTTAAAAAGTATTGATTTATTGATTGATTTAAGTTGCTTAACTTTCAGTATCCCAGGAAACTCTTCAAGAATACAAGTTATAGTAAAATTGCATCTCAGAATTGGTGAAAGGATTTTCTACTCTAGGAGTACCCTACTGAAGCAGTTACAGACTTTCTGTATATAGTTCTTTAATCATAATACTGAGTGATAAATATATATATATATATATATATATATATAAATGCAACCAGAAATCATCTCCTCCCTATGATTTCCTTCCTTTGAGCTAATAAGTTCCAAATTTTGAAGCATGATTCTTCCTTTTTAGCAGCTTCCATATGGAATTAGTAATGTGTCCTTTGGGGCAATTGTCCAACCATGACAAACCTTCCTAGAGAGTCAATGCCTAGAAACTCAGGGCTATTCTCTTCACCTCTGTCTAAAGGTAATGAGGCTTGGGTAAACAGGGTACTATCACATAATGTAAAGAAAGTTGTAACAACCTAGAGAATATTACTGTACATAGTAACAGGAATACTGTTTTAAGAATAAATGAATATCCACCTCAAAAGAAAGAACTGATAAATAGAAACATGCAATATATGCATATGTAATTTATTTTATAAATTTATTTTTATTATTGTATTATTAATTTATTATATATTAATATATTGTCAAATGATTCCTTATCTAGTGTGGGGAGATGAGGGAGGGAAGAAGGGAAGTACCAGGAATTTTAATGTAACTAAGTATTTCATAAAAATAAATGAAGCAATCTTTCTTTATGGGGCCAATGGCTTGGAGTTAATTAACAGATTTCAAAGGGTTCATGAAAAGAAAAATTCTATCTTTATTTTCACTAATCTCTAACTGAAACAGCATTTTCCTCAATTATTAAAAAATAAAACATTGTGAGAAATGGTCCATAGGCTACCCCACATGTCCAAAGACATTCATAATACAGAAAAGGCTAAAAACTTCTGGTCTTACATAATCTTTAAGGTTGCTTCCAAATCCATAACCTATAGAATCCTTGGAAAGTTAAAATATAAATTCTAAATTATTCTGACTCAGGAATAGATCAAAGGGGATAATAGACAATCAATGATATTTAACTTAATTTAATTCACATTCTTTTTTAAGTACTTAGGATGGATGCTGAGAATACAAAAATGAAACATTTCTAGGAAATAACACTAATGAAGCCAGAGGTCAAGGATATAAATGAGTAGAACATCAAGATTCAGAAGTCATGAATAAATGTTCCTTCCTCCCACCCCCCCCCAACTATGAAGGCATGAAGGAGTTGCCATCTTCATATTGGCATCCTGGAAATATCCCTAGAATAGCTGAGGACAATCAGGAAGAGTTGAAGTGTCAAACAAGACAGATTTCGGGGCTGTATTATAAAGGAGGGGGGGTTGATTTGTACTTGAGGGGTTTGGTCTTATAATATAGAGAGGGGGAAAAGAGGGGAACCTCCCTTCTCAAAGTAGGGTTCAGGGGAGACAGCAGATGTAATGGGTTAACTCAGAGAGAGGAGATGGGGTTTGAAGATTTTCCCGATTCTGCCTTCCCTCCTTAGCTAAAGCTGCTCTCCCCAATTCACTCTTGTTCCCCTTGTCCCTCCTCCACTACTCGAGACCAAAGGGTCTCCCCTTGATCTGTTCACTCACACTCAGCTTCAGGAATAGATAACTTTTAATGTCAACCCAATCAGGTAATAAAAAAGGAATAATGGGCAGGGAAGAATGGGAAAAGGAAAGTGGGGAAAGGGGGTCCCTGTCTCTATCTAAACCCTTTTCCTCCCTCCCCAAGTTTGGGGGAACTCAGGTCTTGGCAGCCTGAACCCCCTGAGAGAAAGTCAGGTTGACTCACCCCTGGGCAACAGGAGGTGAGGTAAAGTCTGCTCAGGTTTCTCTTCAGAAAGTACCTTCAATTGGGAAGTGTTGGGGGGAAAGATTTTCAGTCACCAGCAGGAAAAGTGGGTAACCCTCAGGAGAAAGTCCTTTTTTTCACCCTCTCCCTTCATCTTCTCAATATGGAGGACCTGAGAGAGCAACTCCTCTTCTAGCCAGAGTCTTCTCCTCCTCAAGATTCCCCTCTCCTTGGGGCCCCTCCTCCCTTGAGGTGATCAATTTCACACACTCTTCAACCTGGCACTTTTTCTTTAGTGCCAGCCTCTGTCACAGGGGGAGGAGAAAGGGAAGACAATGAATAAGATGAAGGGCAAAAATCAGATAAAAGCTGAGAATTGGCACTCCTCAGTGAAATTTGCCCTGACATGGCTTCCTGTCCTAACCTGTAGGAACACAGAAGCATAGATTTAGTTTTGGAAGGACCCTTAGAGGCATCAGGCCTTTAGTTCAAGACATTTTTAAAATGGAAAAAAATAAAATCACGAGAAATAAAGTGACTTGCTTATGGTCACATAAATAGAAAGTACAAGAAGTAAAATTTAGACCCATGTCCTTAGATGCTAAATCCAACTCACTTTTCCATTATATCACAATGTGTCTCCTAGATGGTATATAACTCTCCAGATTTTTCTTTCTTCTTAAAAGAATTACCTTGACAAAGATTCAAGATTGGACACCAGCCTCTTTTATTATTTAAAGGTGTAAGGAAAGGGTCAGTCTACCAGATCAATTAAGCTACTCCACCCCCACATAATGTAAATAATAAAATGCCTCACTCTGCAACCAGGCAGAAATTCTAACTGTGAGCAGAACCTGCCCAACTCAGCAGGATCTTGAATCCCTGGGTGATTGTTTAGATTGGCAGAGGAAACTGCCTCCTGCCCTAGTGGTATTCTATAAAATATTAATTCAGTATGGGCCCTGAAAGAGATTTGGGGGTTGGATCTAGTAGTTGAAAGGAGAGAAAAAATACCCTTTTACAAGGTATTGTGTTGGAGGCAGAAGGAGTAGAGCACCTCAAACCATCAGTCTCAGCCTATTCCCACGTCCTGCCAACTATGAAGGCATTAAGGAATTCCCATCTTCCCATTGGGATCTAAGCAGTAATCCTGGAGTAGCTAAAGTCAATGACTACACTGGGACATACCAGACACAGGTTAAGAACTCTAATAATAGCCATAATAGCTACAATAATAGCTATAGCCTATTAAGATTTGCATAGCACTTTACAAATATTTCATTTCAAAATGACTCTGGGAAGGAGATATTGTTCCTATTTAGAAATGAAAAACCTAAGACTGAAAAAAGTTAAGTGACTTGCACAGGGTCACACAGCTACTAAGTGTCTTAAATAGGATTTGAATTCATATTTTCCTAACTCTGAGTCCAGTACTTTATGCACCATGCCACATAGATGCAATGAAAAAGCTCTACCAAGAACTGGGCAGAAACTACCCCATACCTAAGGGAAACATCTTGAAGATTCCAAGAGTTCTTTCTCTGGAGGTGGATAGCATTCTTCATCATAAGTCTCTCAGAATTGCCCTAGATCATTGAATTGCTGAGGGTACCTAAGTCTTTCAGAGTTGATCATTCCAGAAGTGATCATTCCACAATGTTGCTGTTACTGTATATGATGTTCTCCTGGTTCTCTTTATTTGATTCTGTTCATGAAAGTTTTAACAGTTTCTGAAATCATCCTGCTCATTGTTTCTTATAGCACAATAGTATTCCAACCCCAATATATATCACAATTTGTTCAGCCATTCCCCCATTGATTGAGATCCCCTTAATTTCTGATTCTTTGACAGCAAAAAAAAAAAGAGCAGCTCTACATATTTTTGTACAAGAAGATTCTTTCCCCATTTTTTATTTCTTTGAGGTACAGACTTGGTAGAGGTATTATTGGATCAAAAGGTATGAATTGTTTTAGAGCTCTTTGGGCATAGTTCCAACTATATTGTTATCAGTTAACAACTCCAACAACAATGCATTAGTGTCTGAATTTTGTCACATACCTTCCAATATTTATCCCTTTCCTTTACTGTCAAATTGTCCAATCTGATAGGTATGGGGTGGTACCACCAAGTTGTTTTAATTCTCATTTCTTTAATCAAGACTAATTTAGAACATTTTCTCATATGGTCATTGAAAGTTTTTATTTCTTTATCTGAAAACTGATTATTCATATTCTTTGACCACTTACCAATTTGGGGAATAAATTGAGGTCTTATAAATTTGACTTAGTTTTCCATATATTTGAGAAATGAGACCTTTATCAGAGAAATTTGTTATAAAATTTTCTCCAAAGTTTGTTGTTTCCCTTATAATACTGGTTACTTTGGATTTGTCTATACAAAACCTTCTTACTATTGTCAAAATTATTCATTTTACATCGTGTGATGTTCTTGATCTCTTGTTTTTTTCATAAATTTTTCCCTTCTCTATAGATCTGCCAGGTAAACTATTTTATATTCCCCTAATATACTTATAGAATCACCCTTTATGTCCAAATCATATACCCATTTTGATCTTATCTTGGTACAAGGTGTGAGATATTGGTCTATAACTAATTTTTGCCACATTGTTTTCTCATTTTCCCAACAGTTTTTGCAAATAGTGAGTTCTTATCCCCAAAGCTAGGATCTTCAGGCTAATTCAACACTAGATTGTTAAGGTCATTTACCCCTAATCTATTTCATTGATCCACATTTCTTAGCCTGGATTAGCTTTATTTTTTCTTTTTATGATTACTCTATTATAGTACAATTTGAGATCAGGTACTGCTAGGCCACCATTCCTTTTAAATTCTTGATCTTTTGTTCTTCCAGATGAATTTTGCTATTATATTTTTTTAGTTCTATACAATAATTCTTTTGGAAATTTAGTTGGTATGGCAGTGAATAAGTAAATTAATTTAGGTAGAATTTTTTTATTATGTTACCTCAGCCTACCCATATGCAATTGAAGGTTTTCCAGTTGTTTAGGTATAAATTTATATGCATGAAAAGTATTTGGTAAATGTATTCATATACTTTTGGGGGTTGCCTTGGCAAAATTATTCCCAAGTATTTTATATTGTCTAATTATTTTAAATGGAATTTCTCTTTATATCTCTTACTACTGGATTTTGTTGGTAGTGTATAGAAATACTGATAATTTATGTGGAATTATTTTGTATCTTGCAACTTTGCTAACATTACTACTTCAATTATTTTTAGTTGACTTTTTAGGCATCTCTACATATACCATCATATCATGCACAAAGAGTCATAGTTTAGTTTCTTCATTGCCTACTTTAAATCCTTCAATATTTTTGTCTCTTATTGCTAAAGCAAATATTTCTAGTACAATAATAAATGGTAGAGATATTAATGGGCATTCTTGATCATCGCTGATCTTATTAGAAAGGCTTCTAACTTGTCTCCTTTGTAGATGACACTTGCTGATGATTTTTGATAGATACTACTTATTATTTTAAGAAAAGGTCATTTTATTCTTATGCTTTCCAGTGTTTTTAATTGGAATGGGTGTTATATTTAATCAAAAGTTGTTTTTTTTCTGTACCTATTGAGATTATGTATTTTCTGTTAGTTTGGTTATTGATATAATAAATTATACTGATAGTTTTTCTAATATTAAAGCAGTCTTGCATTCCTGGCAGAAATTTTACCTGGTCATAATGAATAATCTTGTGATATATTGTGCTAGCCTCTTTGCTTGTATTTTATTTATGATTTTTGCATCCATATTCATTAAGGAAATTGGTCTATAATTGTCAATGTATTATTAGTGTTTTTTTTAGTAAAATACAATTCCATTAATGCACATAATGCCTTATAAAATATAGGTTTTCTGAGTGGCATGAAAAGATTATTTCAAATTACTTTATTCTTTATCTGAAAAATTCATTTAGTACACACCTTTTTGGTAACTGATAAGCCATCTGTAATTCATTAATGACAAGTACCAATACCTTAAAAATTAGAATTGGGCAAATGAAAGCTAAGGATTCCATGAGAAATTAAGAAATGATAAAACAAAATCAAAAGAATAAAAAATAGGGCATGTGAAATATCACATTTTATACAAATATAACTTAAAAATGGGTACATGATTTGGAAAGAAAGGCTATCATGAGCAAATTGGGAAAATATGGAAGATTTTTACCTATCAAATCTATGGAAATTGGGGAAAAAACATTATAATAAGTTTATCTTTGTTCAAAAAGGGCATAGGGGACTTCTGGGTAAACATGGCAGCAGTCTAGATGCAGGACTCTTCCTCTCCTCACCATGTACAAATATAGACTACCTCAAAAAGCCAAAACAACAACAACAACCAAATTCATATGAATGAAGGGACTCTACAGTAGGGCACAGCATTGAAGGTAGGTGGTATTTGGGAATTTCCACACCATTAGGGAGTGAAAAAGCTTCCACCAAAATACAAACTGATCCACCTTCCCCCACCCCAACTATGTAGCCAGTGTCAGAGTCAGCAGGCACTGGAATCAATGAGTGAGTGAGGAGCACCTCTAGGTCCTTGGCAGCTGACTAAGACCACCAAAGACCCAGCCCTGAGAGCAGCTAAACCTGAAACCCCAGTAGGCTGTAGAGCATAGACCATGGGAGGCTGTGGGGAGATAGCACAGAGAAGGGCATCAAACAACAGAAGCTGCAGAGACTCAAGAGCTGGCCTCAGGCAAAATCCTTGCTCCTTAGCTCCATACACAGAGAGCCTGCCCTCCTCACTCAGATTTCTGACTGGAAAGAGTAGAGAAAACAACCTTAGTGATGGTAAACAGTGCCCAGGAACAACTTCCCAACACCAAGAAAAACAAGAAGAAGGCATTGACCCTGGATAATTTTTACAGAGGAAAAATCCAGACCACAGAGGAAATAGCAGAAGAAATTCAAATAAATGCACCAAAACCTTCCCCCCAAAATGGAAATTGGCCACAAGCCCTTGAAGAATTTGAATTGGAACTAACCAAAAAGATGGAAGCCTTCTGGCAAGAAAAGTGGGAAATAGTTCAAACAGAAAATAACAGTTTAAAGGACAAGAACTCTCAATTGGATAAACAGCTGGAAGCCACAAAAAGCAGGATAGACCAAACCAAAAAGGAAAATCAAAAGGTTATAGCAGAAAACCAGGCCTTAAATACCAGAATTAGGCAATTGGAAACCAATGATCTGGCAATACAGCAAGCATTAATAAATCAAAGTCAAAAGACTGACAAAATAGAATAAAACATAAAATATCTCACTGAAAAGATGATGGATCAGGAAAACAGATCATGAAGAGACAATTTGAGAATCAATGGTCTACCTGAAAACCCAGAAATAAACAGAAATTTGACATCATACTACAAGAAATTATCCAAGAAAACTGCCCTGATGTTCTTGAACAAGGGGGAAAAATAGACATTGAAAGAGTTCATAGAACTTCCTCTACACTAAATCCTCAAAAGACAACTCTCAGGAATGTAATTGCCAAATTCAAGAGCTTCCAAGCTAAGGAGAAAATTTTGCAAGAAGCCAAAAAGAGACAATACTGATATCAAGGAGTACCAACCAGGATTACACAAGATATGGCAGCTTCCACACTAAAGAACCACAAGGCTTAGAATATGATATTCAGAAAGGCAAGAGAATTGGGTCTTCAACCAAGGATCACCTACCTATCAAAGCTGACTATATACTTTCAGAGGAAAGTATGGGAATTCAACAAAATAGAAGATTTCCAAGTATTTATAAAGAAAAGACCAGAACTAAGTGGAAAGTGTGATATCCAAACACAAAAGTCAAGAGAAACATTAAAAGGTAAATATGAGAGGGGGAATGGGGAAAATGGTTTTTCAAACTTTCTTCTTTATGGGCTTCAATAAGATCAAATTGTTTACAAATATGGGAAAATTTTTATTTGTAACTGAAAAATTATATTCATTATTATAGTAATTAGAAGAATCATTCACAATAACATATTGGGATAATAAGTGGTATAAGATGATATGCAAAAAAAAAGAAAAGGAGGGGGGAATTGAAGATGGCACCAAGAGAAATTTGAAGAAATAAGATAAATAGAATAATCTATATTACACAAAGAGGCACAAGGGAAGGAGAGGGGAATAATATTATTATAAGGAGAGAAAGAGAGTGCTAATAGGTAATACCTAAACCTTACTCTCCATGAAACCAATTCTGACAGGGAAGAGCATCTAGATACATTGGGTTACTGAAGTCTATCTTATCCTATAAGGAAAGTGAGAAGGGAAGATTAAGGGGGAGGGGGGGAAGGGAGTAGAAAAAGGGAGGGAAAGAGGGGAGAAGGAACTTAAAAGACCCTAAAAATTATAAGAAGGGAACAAAAAGGGAGGGGGAAGAAAGGGAAGCATATTAAAAGCAAACCACTGGTTTAAAAGGATATAGTAAAAGACAGAACTAGGAGAAGATATCAAAATGCTGGGGAAAAAAAACACAAGTGGCAATCATAGTTTTGAATGGGAATGGGATGAACTCACCCATAAAATGAAAACAAATAGCAGAGTGGATTAGAAATCAATATCTTACCATATGTTGTCTACAAGAAATACACATGAGGTGGGTAGACACTCACAAAGTTAGAATTAAAAATTGGAGTAAAATCTATTGGACCTCAACTGACAGAAAGAAGGAAGGAGTTGCAATCATGATATCTGACAAAGGTAAAGTAAAAATGGATTTGATTAAAAGGGATAGGGAAGGTAACTACATCCTGATAAGAGGCAGTTTAAACAATGAAGAAATATCAGTAATAAACATGTATTCACAAATGAGATAGCATCCAAGTTTCTAAAGGGAGAAACTAGTGGAATTGAAGGAGGAAATAGATAGTAAAACTACACTAGTAGGAGACCTGAACCTTCTGCTATCAAATCTAGATAAATCAAACAAAAAATAAATAAATAAGAGATGTGAATGAAATCTTAGGAAAAGTAGAGTTAATAGATATGTGGAGAAAAATAAATAGGGACAAAAAGGAATACACCTTCTTTTCAGCAGAACATAGTACATTCACAAGGATTGGCCATGTACTAAGGCATAAAAAAACAAGGCAAACCAGTCTAAAATAATAAATGAAACCTTCTCAGATCATAAGGCAATAAAAATAATAATTAGTAAGGGTACAAGGAGAGCCAAAACAAAAATGAATTGGAAATTAAATATGATTCTTCAAAATTGATTAAAGAACAAGTCATAGAAACAATTAATAATTTCATTGAAGAAAATGACAATGATGAGACATCCTTTCAAAATCTATGGAATGCATCCAAAGCAGTATTCAGGGGGAATTTATATCCTTGAGTTCATATATTAACAAATTAGTGAGGATGGAAGGCAACAAACTGGACACACAAGTCAAAAAACTTGAAAGAGAAAAATTTTTAAAACCCCAGATGAAAACTAAATTAGAGATCTTAAAAATTAAGAGAGAAATTAATAAAATCAAAAGTTAAAGAACTATTGAATTAATAAATGAGACTAGAAACTGGTATTTTGGGGGAAAAATAGACAAATTACTGGTCTACCTAAAAAAAAAGACTAAAAGAAGAAAACCAAATTAACAGTATCATAGATGAAAAAGGAGACCTCACCTCTAATGAGGAGGAAATTAACGCAATCATTAAAAACTATTTTGACAACATTTGTATGGCAATAAATATGGTAATCTAGGTGATATGTATGGATATTAACAAAAATATAAATTGCCTAGATTAATGGAATAAGAAATAGAATTCTTAAGTAATCCCATAGAAGAAAAAGAAATTTAACAAACCATCAAAGAACTCCCTAAATAAAGTCCCCAGGGCCTGATAGATTCACAAGATAATTCTATCAAACATTCAAAGAACAACTAATCCCAGTACCATACAAACTATGTGACAACATAAGCAAAGAAGGAGTTCTACTAAATTCCTTTTATGACACAAATATTGTACTGATTCCAAAGCCAAGAAAGTCACAGAGAAAGAAAACTATAGACCAATCCCCTTAATGAACATAGATGCAAAAATCTTAAATAGAATACTAACAAAAAGGCTCTAGCAAATAATTAGGAGAGTTATTCACTATGATCAGCTGGGATTTATACCAGGAATACAAGGATGGTTCATATTAGGAAAACCATCCACATAATTGACCATATCAACAATAAAACCAACAACAATCACATGATTATCTCAATAGATGCAGAAAAAGCCTTTGACAAAATACAACACTCATTCCTATTGAAAACATTAGAAAGTATAGGATTAGAAAGGTCTTTCCTAAAAATAATAAACAGTATATATCTAAAATCATGAGCAAACATCATCTGCAATGGAGATCAACTCGATGCTTTCCCAATAAGATCAGGATTGAAATAAGGGTGCCCATTATCACCTATATTATTTAACATTGTACTAGAAACACTAGCAATAACAATTAGAGAAGAAAAAGAAATTGAAGGTATTAAAATTGGCAATAAGGATGGTGGCCAAAAATTGGAAAATAAGGGGATGCCCTTCAATTGGAGAATGGCTGAACAAATTGTGGTATATGTTGGTGATGGAATACTATTGTGCTAAAAGGAATAATAAAGTGGAGGAATTCCATGGGAACTGGAATGACCTCCAGGAAGTAGTGCAGAGTGAGAGGAGCAGAACCAGGAGAACATTGTACACAGAGACTGATACATTGTGGTACAAGAGAATGTAATGGACTTCTCCAGTAATGGCTTTACAATGTCCATGAACAACCTGCAGAGATCTATGAGGAAAAAAAAAAACAAAAACAAAAACAAAAACTATCCTCAAGCAGAGGACAAACTGAGGGAGTAAAAACACCGAGGAAAAGCAACTGCCTGACTACAGAGGTTGAGGGGACATGATCAAGGATAGCCGATAAATGAGCGCCCTAATGCAAATACCAACAACAAGAAAATGGGTTCAGAGCAAGGACTGTAAAAAATAGACTCGAATACAGGACTACAATCCCCATGAGCCTTTGCTCCACTTCCCCAGAATGCCTTGTAATCTCACCTGGGCCGAGATTGAGAAGGTATTTAAGCTGATTCAAAGGCTGTTGAAGGGGGCTTGGTTTTTTTTGGACTTCCGTTTTGGAGCAAAGGCGTCTCTTCCATGATGTGAGGTTATTTTGTCTAGGCCTCTGGCCTAGGCACATGTTTCTTACTTGTATATTCTTAATCTTTAACCTTTAATAAACCTCTAAAAAATATAATACTCCTTGCAGAGAGAAACTAATTTCTACCTGCCTCAGTCTCCCCATATTCCATAAATTTTAATCTTTACAGTTATGGCGACCTAATGGGAAAAAAAAAAACTCAATCTTCTGAATTCTTTTCTGATCTTTAATTCAACTTTTAATAGCTAGTGCCTAGAAAATTTTTTTTTGAGCCATATCTCTCTGGCCAAGGTTTTCTACCCTCACAAAGCTGCTACAGGCTCCGGACCTGCTGCCCACCCCACCTGGCTCCGTCCTGCCGCTTCCTGCCTCAGCCTGCAGCCCTGATCGTCCTCACCTGGTACCTGGTCCCAGCCTTGCCCACCCCCGCAGCCGCTCCAGCTCCTGGCCTCTCACCAGCCCGCTGCCTGCCTATTTCTGCGCCCCAGACCCACACATGTGATACCCAGACGAATCGCACCTCGGCAAGGGAAGGGGTGGCGGGGGGGTTGGGGGGAAGAAAAGAAAATGATCTGTTTCCAATGAACAATGTATGAAAATGACCAAATAAAATAATGTTTTAAAAACTAAAAAAAAAAAATTGGCAATAAGGAGACCAACCTATCACTCTTTGCAGATGATATTATGGTCTACTTAAAGAATCCTAGAGAATCAACTAAAAAGCTCATGAAAATAATCAATAATTTAGCAAAGTTGCAGGATATAAAATAAACCCACATAAGTCATCAGCATTTCTATATATTTCCAACACATCTCAGCAGCAAGAATTGGAAAGAGAAATCCCATTTAAAATCACCCTAGACAATATAAAATACTTAGGAATCTAAACACAGGAGTTATATGAACACAACTACAAAACACTCTCCGCACAATTAAAACAAGATCTAAACAATTAGAGAAAGCATTAACTGCTAATGGGTAGGATGAGCTGACATAATAAAAATGACCATCCTACCCAAACATATTTACTTATTAGTCCCAAACCCATTGAACTACCAATAAAATTTTTTAACTGAATTAGAAAAAATTATAACAAAGATCATTTGGAAGAACAAAAGATCAAGGATATCCAGATAAATAATGAAAAAAAAATGTGAAGGAAGGGCGTCCTGCAGTACCAGATCTCAAACTATACTATGAAGCAGTGTCATAAAAACAATATGGTACTGGCTAAGAGACAGAAAGGAGAATCAGTGGAATAGACTTGGGGTAAGTGACCTCAGCAAGCCAGTCTATGATAAACCCAAAGATCCCAGCTTTGGGAACCAAAATACACTATTTGATTTACTTCTTTTGGGGAAATTGGAAGGCTGTATGGGACCACCCTACACCAAGATAAACTCAGAATAGGTGAATGACCTGAAATAAAGAAGGAAACTATAAATAAATTATGTGAACACACAATAGCATACATGCCAGATATTTGTAAAAGGAAAGATTTTAAGACCAACCAAGAGTTAGAAAAAAATCACAAAATATAATACAAATAATTTTGATTAAATTCAATTAAAAAGGTTTTGTACAGACAAAACCAATGCATCCAAAATTAGAAGGGAAGCAACAAATTGGGAAACAATATTCATAAAAAAATAACCTTCTGACAAAGGTCTAATTACTCAAATTCATAAAAAGCTAAATCAATTGTACAAAAAATCAAACCATTCTCCAATTGATAAATGGTCAAAGGACATGAATAGGCAATTTTCAGTTAAAAAAATCAAAACTATTAATAAGCACATGAAAAAGTGTTCTAAATCTCTTATAATCAGAGAGATGCAAATCAAAATAACTCTGAGGTATCACCTCACACCTAGCTGATTGGCTAACATGGAAGCAAAGGAAAGCAATGAATGCTGGAAGGGATGTGGCAAAGTTGGAACATTAATGCACTGTTGGTGGAGTTGTAAATTGATCCAACCTTTCCGGAGGGCAATTTGGAATTATGCCCAAAGGATGCTAAAAGACTATCTGCCCTTTGATCCAGCCATAACCACTGTTGGGTTTGTACCCTAAAGAGATAATAAGTAAAAAGTCATATATAAGATATTCATAGATGCACTCTTTGTGGTGACAAAAAAAAAACTGGAAAAATGAGGTGATGCCCTTCAATTGGGGAATGGCTGAACAAATTGTGGTATATGTTGGTGATGGAATATTATTGTGCTCAAAGAAATAATAAACTGGAGGAATTCCATGTGAAGTGGAATGACCTCCATTAATTGATGCAGAGTGAAAGGACCAGAACCCAGAGAAAGAGCATTATACACAGAGACCGATACACTATGGTACAATCGAATGTAATGGACTTTTCCATTAGAGGCAATGCAGTGATTCTGAACAACTCTGAGAGATTTACAAGATAGAACACTATCCACACTCAGAGGAAAAACTGTGGGAGTAGAAACACCAAAGAAAAAAGACTACTTGATTACATGGGTAAAGGGGATTTGATTGGGGATATAGACTCTAAATGATAATCCTAATGCAAACATCAACAACATGGAAATATGGTTCTGATTAAGGACACATGTAATACCCAGTGAAATTGTGCGTTGGCTATGAGAAGAGTACCTGGAGGGGAGGGAGGGAATGAATATGATTCTTGTAACCAAATAATAATGTTCTAAATTAATGAAATAAAATCAAAATTAAAAAGGGCCTACTTTCTCAAATATATAGTGAAATGAGTCAAATTTATAAGAATACAGTCATTCCCCAACTGATAAAAGATCAAAGATTATGACCTGGTAGTTTTCAGAAGAAGAAATCAAAGCTACCTGTAGTAATATTAAAAAAGCTATAAATCACTATTGATTAGAGAAATGCAAATGAAAACATCTCTGAATCATCACCTCCCATCTCTCAGTCTGGCTGATATGACAGAAAAAAAAATGACAAATGTCAGAGGGAAAATAGAAAATTGGGATACATGAATTCTTGGTGCAATTGCGAACAATACAACCATTAAGGAGAAAAATTTGGAAGAACACCCAAAGAATTAGAAAACTGTGCATAACTTTTGATCTGTATCCCAAAGAGGTCAAAGAAAAGGGAAAGGCACTATTTGTATAAAAATATTTATAGCAACTATTTTTATGGTGTCAAAGAATTAGAAATTGAAGGGATTTCCATAAATTAGGGAGTGGCTGATCAAGTTATGGTAGTTGTAATGAAATACTCCTAAAATTAACAAGACAGTTTCAGAAAAGTCTGACAAGACTTTATAAACTGATACAAAGTGATGTGAGCAGAGTAAGGAGATCATTATGCACAGTAACAGCAATATATGATGATCAGCTGTGAATGACAACTATTCTAAGCAATAAAATGATACAAGACAATTCTGAATGACTCATGATAAAAATTGTTATCCACCTACAGAGAAAGAACTGATGCAATGTGAATGTAGATTTAAGAATACTTGGTTTTCTTTCTTGTTTGTTTGTTTGCTTTTATTTTGTTTGGGGATTTTGGTTTGTTTTTGTTTTGTTTTTTTGGTCTGTGTTCTCTTTTGTAATATGTCTAATATGTAAATATGTATTCATGACTACACATGAATAATTTATTTCAAAATGCTTGCCTATTTAAGGAGAGGTAAGGGGAAGGAGGGAGAGCATTTGAAACTCAAATTTTATTTTTAAAAAGATGTTTAGGGGCAGCTGGGTAGCTCAGTGTAGTGAGAGCCAGGCCTAGAGATGGGAGGTCCTAGGTTCAAATCTGGCCTCAGACACCTTCCAGCTGTGTGACCCTGGGCAAGTCACTTGACCCCCATTGCCTAGCCCTTACCACTCTTCTGCCTTGGAGTCAATACACAGTATTGACTCCAAGATGGAAGGTAAGGGTTAATATAAAAAAAAGTTTAAATTGTTTTTACATGTAATTAAGAAAAAATAAAAACAATTTTTAAAAGAATGGTTGTTATAGCTGCTGGATATTGCTCAGAAGTTTCTGTCTCTTCCCCAATTCCCCTATATTAGGGACTATTAACCTTTCTTATTATATCTTGGACTTTGTTCACAGTCTGTTGAAACCTACAGACCCCCTTCAAAGAATAACATTTTTGCATACAATAAATACATTGGATTATAAAAAGATTCAGTTATAATGAATTGATATAAAGCTGTAATTTTTCCCATTCAAGATCACAGCCTCTCTCAATTCAATCCATGGACTCCAGATTAGGTACCTTTGTCATAAATAGTCTTCCTCTAACAACCAAGCCCAGCTTCCCTCCATTTGGTCTGAGTGCATCTGGAACATTCTTCCTAGTCCCAGGAACCATATTTAGGAAGTATGTTGTCAAAGTAGTATACATATAAATGGCGTGCAGCAATAAATTAGAGGCATCTATAAGCTATGTTCTATAAAGAATAGTTAATGAAGTTGGATATCAATTCTACCTAAGTTAGTATACTTACCAATCAAACTACCAAAAAAAGTATTTCATAGAACTAGAAAAAAATAATAATAAACTTCATCTGGAAGAACAAAAAGATCAAAAATATCAAAGGAATTAATGAAAAAAGAATGCAAAGGAGGATGATCTAGCAGTAACATATCTCCAACTATATTATAAAGCAGCAATCATCAAAACAATCTGGTACTGGCTAAGAAATAAAAGGGAGGATCAATGGAATACATTAAGGGTAAATGATGTTGGCATTTTAGTGTTGGATAACCCAGAGATCCCAGCTTTAAGGATAAGAACTCACTATTTAACAAAAATTGCTAGGAAAATTGGTAAACAGTATGGCAAAAATTAGCTATTGACCAATATATGATACCTTATACCAAGATAAGGTCAAAATGGGTTTATGATTTAAACATAATGGGTTATCCTATAGGTTAATTAAGGGAACATAGTATATAGTTTACCTGTCATATCTGTGGAGAAGGTGAAAATTTATGAACAAACAAGAGATCAAGAACATTACAACATTTAAATGAATAATCTTGACAATATTAAGAAGTTTTTGTATAGATAAATCCAAAGTTACCAGTAGTAGAAGGGAAACAACAAACTTGTGGGAAATTTTTTAAACAAATTTCTCTGATAATGGTCTCATTTCTCAAATATATGGAGAACTAAGTCAAAATTATAAGACCCCAAGTCATTTCCCAGTTGAGAAGGGGTCAAAGAATATGAATAAGCAGTTTTCAGATAAAGAAATATAAGCTATCAATAACCATATTAATAATGTGCTAAATCAGTCTTGATTATAGAAATGCAAATTAAAACAACATGGAGGTACCATCTCATACCTATCAGATTGGTCAATGTCATCGTAAAGGGAATTGATGAATGTTGGAGGGAATGTAGCAAAATTGGGATATTAACTCATTGCTTGTGGAGTTGTAAATTGATCCAACCAGTCTCTAAGGCATTTTGGAACCAGGGCCAAAGAACTATAAAGCAATGCATACCTGTTGAACCAGTAATATCACTACTAGGTCTGTGTCCCCAAAGAGATCACAAAAATGGAAAAGGACCTGCTCATACAAAAATATTTAGAACAGCTCTTTTTGTGGTATCAAATAATTGGAGATTAAAGGGATGCCCATCAACTGGGAAATGGCTGAACAAATTGTGGTATATGGTGGTGATGGACAAGTATTGTGCTGTAAGAAATGATGAGCAGGATGATTTCAGAAAGAGATGGAATGACCTGAATGAACTGCTGCAGAGTGAAATAAGAAGAACTGGGAGAACAATGTACACAGTGACTTCAATATTGTGGAATGACCAACTCTGATAGACTTTACTACTATTAACAACAGAATGATACAGCGTAATTCTGAGGGACTTAAAACAAAGAATGCCATTCACCTTCAGAGAAATAACTGTTGGAATTGGAGTGCAGATGAAAGCATACAATTTTTCACTTTTATTTATTTGGGGTTTTATTTTAGGGTTTTGGTTTTAAATGAATATTCTTTTACCATAATGAAAAATATGGAGATATGTTTTGCATGATGATACATATATGACAGATCAAATTGCTTGCAGCTCTTGGAGGGGAAACAGAATGGAGACTATTTTTTTATATAACTTCAGAAAACTTAGATCAAAATTTGTTATTTCATGTAATTGGTTAAAAAAATATCTCCATAATAAATTAAATTAAAAAATAAAGGTTAATATTTTTAAAATAAATGGTATTGTGACATTTCTTGAGACTTAGTTGATTCAGGTGACTAAGGACTGAGATGGGTCACTTCTTCATCATCTGGGTACAAAGCCATCAAGAAAAACTGGAGAGTCTCTCAAATGCCCATCTGGTAAATAAGGATGTTAGCTTTTCTAAAGATCAATCAACTGAAAAGATTCTCAATGCCAATCTCTATTGAATATGTTTCTCCTGATATCTGTGGATAAATAAATCCCCTATTGTTAACTACAAAAAAAAAAAAGAAATTTGTTATGTCCATACCAGAGTAGAGAAAACTACATGATCCTTCTCTTCAAATATTATAAAAGCCCTCATAAATAAGAGAGCACAAATTACTTCTCGATTATTACAAGGCAGAGAACCAATAAGTGAAAAAATTTTTAAAAGTCTCTAGCCCAATATAAAAAGAACTTTCTAATAAACAGAGCTTTCCAGTTGTGCCAAAGATCTCCCTGGGAGATTGGGAGCTCTGGTTACAAAAGTTATATAGATTTTTTGTCAGAGATACTGTAGAATTCTATATTTAGGTTCTATTACCTCTAATGCTCTATCCATGACTATATCTATACAATTCTAAAATTAAACTGAGTACAGCATACTTCCCTCCACTCATCTTGAAATGGAGGAGGAAAGTGAGGGTAGTTCTCCTGTCTTCAGTAATTTATTTCTGCTATAAATCACTTCCTTTGTGCAATTATCATCCTATATAACATGCTTCTGTAGAATTCTTGATCAGTCTCCAAAAATCCAAGCCCCTATGAACAATATGAGAGAGTGTTTACCTGGAAATCTTGGGTTCCACATAAAATATCAACATTTGTGGATCAGCTTTGTGGCATCATGGCTCTAAGAAAGCCTTGAATAGGGAATAGAGGCAATAAAACGTTATCAAACAAATGCTATTGATTTCATCTAAGCAGGAAGAACATTTCATGATCCAGAATTAGACCTTGCATATGTAGAGTTGGCTTTGATAGGAGATGCCGTTGGACTGTACGTCTTGTATTTGGAAGGCATAAAGCATTTTATTAGGTAATAGTCCTTCCTTGTTTGAGCTCCCAGTGTCAGTGTATTTCTTTCTTTACCCATATAGTTCTTTAGATCCTAGTTCAATAGTTATTCTTTCAATTAAGATGAATGGGGCAGGAAGAGAACACAAAGTTTTAGACAGTCAAAAGGAAAAGAATATATGATGCAAAATAGCAGAAGAGGGTGGCAAAACATCAAGCTATTGCTGGCCACCCAATATCTTCTATTATTCCCCAATGTCATATTCTTATGTCATATTCAGGCACACAACCAAGATGTAGGCAGCTTCCTTGTTCTTTCACTATAACTAGAAAAGTAATAGGTTCTTCCTTATTAGAGATTTTCAAGCTAAAACTAGATGAACTTTTGGTAGATATGCAAAAGTAAGGATTATTTTTTAGTATGAATGAAGCAACATGACAATTAAAATCCCTCCTAATTCTGAAATTCTATGATTAATGAAATATGGGCTCAAAAGACAGGATTAGAAATACAAGAAATACATATAAGCTTTAACACAGCTCAGAAAAACATTTATCCATATGAATACTTTAGTATTATTCACTCTTATGAGTGCTTGATAACTGATCTCACCATTTGCCTTGATCATAAGATTTAGCTGACAGTCTCTGGAGTAAAAATTCAAGGGGTTTTAATATAGTAAAACTTAAATATGAGTCAATACATAATATATGTCATCTCATTTCATATAAAAGATGCTATTTTAGAAGAGCTCTTCTTTCTCTTTCTCCACATTTCACATCACTTAGCCATCTCATTCTATCATATTCTACTTCATAATGGTCTCAGATGAAGATCTGGTCCTTATTTTTACCAAAGCAAACATCTGAACATTTGCCCTAGATCCCATTCCCTCTTTATTTTACCAACAAATTGCCTCCATTCCAAGTTTTCTCTTATCTCTAATCTTATTCATTGGTTACTTCCTGCTGCCTATAAATATACCCATATCTCTTTTTATCTTAAAAAAAAAAAAACTTTAATGGATGTGACATTGCCTTGGAACTATACTATATTTTTTTTATGCCTTTCTCAGCTAAACTCCTTAAGAAAGCAGTCTACAGTAAGTAAGTGTTTTCACTTCCTTTCCTCTCACTCATTTCTAAAGCCTCTTCAGTCTAGCTTCTGCTCTCATCCTTCAACTGAAACACCATTACAAAGATATTAATGATATCTAAATTGCCAAATCTAATGACCTTTTCTACATCTTCATACTTCTGAACATCTCTATAGTCTTTGACACTGATAACTTTTTTGCTCCTGAATGTTCTCTCCTCTCCAAGTTTTTGATGTGTTACTCTTTCTTGGCTCCCCTTCTCTTTCTCAATTTCTATTTCTAGTTCTTCATCTGCATCAAACTCACTAACAGCAAGTGGCATCCAAGGTTCTGTTCTGTGTTCTTTTCTATTTTTGCTCTATTCTATGTCTCTTGATTCCTCAAGGTAGGAGTTCCATGGGAGAACTGAAAAGAGATGAATACCAGAATAAAACAAACTGTAAAGCCTGGTGTAGTGAATCAATAATGGAGGAAAAGAAAGTTTATCTGTTTTAGCATGGTGACAGTTAAGATTAGAAGGTATAAATCTGTTATGATCTTAGTTAGCATGGTTTAGTGATGTTTCTCCAGCTCTTTTCAGCAGGACATGTTTGAAGTGTGTAAGTCAAATTGTGAGAATAGTCTAAGGTTAAGAATTGATAAGATGTTATCAGTGGTAGGACCAGAATCTTCATGTATTTGAATGGCTACCATATAAAATATTGACTAAACTAATTATTCTTGGCTCCAGAGACCAGGGGCATCATAAACATGAAACCTAAGTTCCCTCTCCATGTGTGCTTTTGAAAGATATTCCCAGATTTAAGGCACTCTTTGAATCAGTATTTATTCAAAATAATTCTTCATGAAATTATTTGGTGCTTCTTTTTCAAACCAAAATAAACCAGAAAAAAATTAATTAAAGCAAAGGCATTTAGTTGAATGGAGTAGCAAGATTAACAACAAAGAAAAATAATTTCTATACCCAAAAGAGAATCATCTCTCAAAATCGCATAAAACATTGTCAAGATAGGAAATATGCATTGTCCAAAGAACTCAGTTTCCTAAACTCATATTGTTGTTGGCATACTTCTCTCTCTAAAGATCCCACTTGATGTTGCCCAACAAAGCTGCCAATGCCACTTTCTGATGTGTTGCTATCTATGATTTTTCTGTTGAATTACTATAGTTAGGTATCCATATACCTATGGGAGAATGGATTTAGAGCTTTTATGAGATATCCCATAGCTTTTGAGTTATTTAATTTCTTTCATGAAGTTTTCTGAAAGAGTCAAATTTATGATTTATGCAAAGAAATCCTTTTTCTTTTTTTCTCTTTTTTTATTATATTTTATTTGATCATTTCCAAGCATCATTCATTAAAGACATAGATCATTTTCTTTTCCTCCCCCCCACCCCCCATAGCCAACGGGTAAATCCACTGGGCATTACATGTTTTCTTGATTTGAACCCATTACTATGTTGATAATATTTGCATTAGAGTGTTCATTTAGAATCTCTCTTCTGTCATGTCCCCTCAACCTCTGTATTCAGGCAGTTGCTTTTCCTCGGTGTTTCCACTCCCATAGTTTATCCTTTGCTTATGAATAGTGTTTTTTTTCTCCTAGATCCCTGCAAATTGTTCAGGGACATTACACCGCCACTAATGGAGAAGTCCATTACGTTCGATTATACCACAGTGTATTAGTCTCTGTGTACAATGTTCTCCTGGTTCTGCTCCTCTCGCTCTGCATCACTTCCTGGAGGATGTTCCAGTCTCCATGGAACTCCTCCACTTTATTATTCCTTTTAGCACAATAGTATTCCATCACCAACATATACCACAATTTGCTCAGCCATTCCCCAATTGATAGGCATCCCCTCGTTTTCCAGTTTTTGGCCACCACAAAGAGCCCAGCTATGAATATTTTTGTACAAGTCTTTTTGTCCATTATCTCTTTGGGGTACAGACCCAGCAGTGCTATGGCTGGATCAAAGGGTAGATATTCTTTTGTCTCCCTTTGGGCATAGTTCCAAATTGCCCTCCAGAATGGTTGGATCAGTTCACAACTCCACCAGCAATGAATTAATGTCCCTACTTTGCCACATCCCCTCCAGCATTCATTACTTTCCTTTGCTGTTATGTTAGCCAATCTGCTAGGTGTGAGGTGATACCTCAGAGTTATTTTTATTTGCATCTCTCTGATTATAAGAGATTTAGAGCACTTCTTCATGTGCTTGTTAATAGTTTTGATTTCTTTATCTGAGAACTGCCTATCCATGTCCCTAGTCCATTTATCAATTGGAGAATGGCTTGATTTTTTGTACAATTGATTTAGCTCTTTATAAGTATGAGTAATTAAACCTTTGTCAGAGGTTTCTATGAAGATTTATTCCCAATTTGTTGTTTCCCTTCTGATTTTAGTTACATTGGTTTTGTTTGTACAAAAGCTTTTTAGTTTGATGTAGTCAAAATTATTTATTTTACATTTTGTGATTCTTTCTATGTCTTGCTTGGTTTTAAAGCCTTTCCCCTCCCAAAGGTCTGACATGTATACTATTCTGTGTTTACCCAATTTACTTATGGTTTCCTTCTTTATGTTTAAGTCACTCACCCATTTTGAATTTATCTTGGTGTAGGGTGTGAGGTGTTGATCTATTCCTAGTCTCTCCCACACTGTCTTCCAATTTTCCCAGCAGTTTTTATCGAATAGTGGATTTTTGTCCCAAAAGCTGGGATCTTTGGGTTTATCGTATACTGTCTTGCTGAAGTCACTTTCCCCCAGTCTATTCCACTGATCTTCCTTTCTGTTTCTTAGCCTGTACCAAATTGTTTTGATGACTGCTGCTTTGTAATATAGTTTAAGGTCAGGGACTGCAAGGCCCCCATCATATGTGTGTTTTTTTTCATTATTTCCCTGGATATCCTTGATCTTTTGTTCTTCCAAATGAACTTTGTTATGTTTTTTTCTAACTCAGTGAAGAAGTATTTTGGTAGTTCAATGGGTATGGCACTAAATAGATAAATAAGTTTGGGTAGGATGGTCATTTTTATTATATTGGCTCGTCCTATCCATGAGCAGTTAATGTTTTTCCATTTGCTCAAGTCTAGTTTTAGTTGTGTGGCAAGTGTTTTGTAGTTGTGTTCATATAGTTCCTGTGTTTGTCTCAGGAGGTAGATTCCTAGGTATTTTATTTTGTCTAAGGTGATTTTGAATGGGATTTCTCTTTCTAGTTCTTGCTGCTGAGCTGTGTTGGAGATATATAGAAAAGCTGATGATTTATGTGGGTTTATTTTGTATATTGCAACTTTGCTAAAGTTGTTGATTATTTCAATTAGCTTTTTGGTTGAATCTCTAGGATTCTTTAAGTAGACCATCATGTCATCTGCAAAGAGTGATAACTTGGTCTCCTCCTTGCCTATTTTGATGCCTTCAATTCCTTTTTCTTCTCTAATTGCTACTGCTAGTGTTTCTAGTACAATGTCAAATAGTAGAGGTGATAATGGGCATCCTTGTTTCACTCCTGATCTTATTGGGAATGCATCTAGTTTATCCCCATTGCAGATGATATTAGCTGTTGGTTTTAGATATATACTGTTTATTATTTTTAGGAATGACCCTTCTATTCCTATGCTTTCTAGTGTTTTTAATAGGAATGGGTGTTGTATTTTATAAAATGCTTTTTCTGCTTCTATTGAGATAATCATGTGGTTCTTGCTAGTTTGCTTGTTGATGTGGTCAATTATGTGGATGGTTTTCCTAATGTTGAACCAGCCCTGCATCCCTGGTATAAATCCTACTTGATCATGGTGAATGATCCTTCTGATCACTTGCTGGAGTCTTTTTGCTAGTATCCTATTTAAGATTTTTGCATCTATATTCATTAGGGAGATTGGTCTATAGTTTTCTTTCTCTGTTTTTGACCTGCCTGGTTTTGGAATCAGTACCATGTTTGTGTCGTAAAAGGAGTTTGGTAGAACTCCCTCTTTGCTTATTATGTCAAATAGTTTGTATAGTATTGGGATTAACTGTTCTCTGAATGTTTGATAGAATTTACTGGTGAATCCATCAGGCCCTGGGGATTTTGTCTTAGGAAGTTCTTTGATGGCTTGTTGGATTTCATTTTCTGATATGGGATTATTTAAGAATTCTATTTCCTCTTCTGTTAGTCTAGGCAGTTTGTATTTTTGTATATATTCATCCATATCCCCTAAATTGGTGTATTTATTACCATATAATTGGGCAAAGTAATTTCTAATGATTGCCTTAATTTCCTCTTCATTGGAGGTGCTGTCCCCCTTTTCATCTTTAATGCTGTGAATTTGCTTTTCTTCCTTCCTTTTTTTAATTAGATTGACCAGTACTTGGTCTATTTTGTTTGTTTTTTAAAGTACCAGCTTCTTGTCTTATTTATTAAATCAATAGTTCTATCACTTTCGATTTTATTAATTTCTCCCTTAATTTTTAGGAATTCTAGTTTGGTTTTCTGCTGGGGAGTTTTAATTTGATCGCTTTCGAGTTTTTTCATTTGCATTTCCAATTGATTGATCTCTGCTCTCCCTAGTTTGTTAATATAAGCATTCAGGGATATGAATTTGCCTCTGATTACCACTTTGGCTGCATCCCAAAAGGTTTGAAAGGATGTCTCGCCATTGTCATTTTCCTCAATGAAATTATTAATTGTTTCTATGATTTCTTCTTTAACTAAACGGTTTTGGAGTATCATATTGTTTAATTTCCAATTGGTTTTTGATTTGGTTTTCCATGTACCATTACAAATCATTATTTTTATTGCCTTGTGATCTGAGAAGGCTGCATTCATTATTTCTGCTTTTCTGCATTTGTGTACTATGTTTCTGTGACCTGATGTATGGTCAATTTTTGTGAATGTGCCATGTGGTGCTGAGAAGAAGGTGTATTCCTTTTTATCCCTATTTATTTTTCTCCATATGTCTATTAATTCTAATTTTTCTAAGATTTCATTCACTTCTTTTACCTCTTTCTTATTTATTTTTTGATTTGATTTATCTAAATTTGATAATGGTTGGTTTAAGTCTCCCACTAGTATGGTTTTACTGTCTATTTCTTCCTTCAATTCTCCTAGTTTCTCCATTAGAAATTTGGGTGCTATATTATTTGGTGCATACATGTTGATTAATGATATTTCCTCATTGTCTAAAGTCCCTTTTAACAAAATATAATTACCTTCCCTATCCCTTTTGATCAGGTCTATTTTTGCTTTGGCTTTATCAGATATCATGATTACCACTCCTGCCTTCTTTCTGTCAGTTGAGGCCCAGAAGGTCTTACTCCATCCTTTAATTCTGACCTTGTGAGTATCAACCCGCCTTATATGTGTTTCTTGAAGACAACATATGGTAGAGTTTTGGGTTCTAGTTCATTCTGCTATTTGTCTACGTTTTATGGGTGAGTTCATCCCATTCACGTTCAAAGTTATGATTGTCATTTGTGAACTCCCTGGCATTTTGATATCCTTCCCTAATTCTAACCTTTTCTTCTTCGGCTCTACCTTTTAGTCCAGTGATTTACTTTGAATCAACCCCCCTTGTCCCCTCCCTTGATGTTTCCCTTTTTAGTCCCTCCCTTTTTGTTCCCTCCCCCTCCCCCCTCTCTTTCCCTCCCTTTTTGTTTTCCTCTTCCCCTCCCCCCCTTGGTTTTCCCTTCTCCCTACCCTTGTTGGGTAAGATAGACTTCAAGATCCCAATGGATCTGGATGTTTTTCCCTCTCAGAGTTGTTTTCCCTGAGATTAAGGTTTAAGTAAAAAAACCCTCTCTTCCTCTCCTTCTTATAGGAGTTTTCTTCCCCTCCCCTTCCCATGTGAATCTTTGTGTGAGAAAGATTATTCTATTTGGTCTTTCTTTACCCCCTATTTATACATTACATTTTCCCCACATGTTAGTATACATAGATTGATATAAATGTAGTCCTTATAGAAGAGAGTTTGAGTAAAAGAAGAAGATGACATTTTTCCCCTTTCCTTAATATTTACCTTTTCAGGTATTCCTTGCTCTTTGATTTTTGTTATCAAACTTTCCACAGAGCTCTGGTCTTTTCTTTGCAAAAAGTTGGAAGTCTTCTATTTTGTTGAATGCCCATACTTTCCCTTGGAAGTATATAGTCAGTTTTGCTGGGTAGCTGATTCTTGGTTGGAGACCCAGCTCTCTTGCCTTTCTGAAGATCATGTTCCATGCCTTACGATCATTCAGAGTAGAACTTGCAAGGTCTTGTGTGACCCTGATTGGCATTCCTTTATATCTAAATTGTCTTTTTCTGGCTTCCTGTAGGATTTTTTCTTTTGTTTGAGAGCTTTGGAATTTGGCAATTACATTCCTGGGAGTTGTCTTTTGGGGGTTTAGTGTAGAAGGTGTTCTGTGAGCTCTGTCAGTGGCTGTATTACCCCCTTGTTCTAGAATCTCTGGGCAATTTTCTTTGATTATATCTTGTATCACCATGTCGAGTTTGGTGTTTATTTCTGGCTTTTCTGGAAGTCCAATTATTTTTAAATTATCTCTTCTCCCTCTATTTTCCAGATCTGTCACCTTGTCGGTGAGATATTTTATGTTCTCTTCTAATTTCTTGGTATTTTGGCTTTGCTTTATTAATTCTTGCTCTTTTACATGATTGTTGTCTTCCAGCTGCCTGATTCTGGCCTTTAAAGCCTGGTTTTCCTTTTCACTTTGGTCAAACTGGTTTTGTAGATGCGTGAATTTCTTTTGCATTATTTCCCACTTTTCCTCCCAGAAGGCTTCCATCTTTTTTGGTCATTTCTGATTCAAATTCTTCATGGGTTTGTGGAGAGTTTCCATTTCCTTTGGAAGGTTTCGAGCATTTTCTTGCATATCGTCTTCTATCTCCTCTGTATTTTGTATTTTGGCTCCATAGAATGTGTCCAAAGTCACCCCTTTCTTCTTATTTTTCTTGGGATTTTAGGGCTTCTGTGCTTCTGTGGAGTTTGCCATCTCTGAATGTGGAGGATTAGCTTTTCTTATCTCTGTCTGGTTTTCAGAGGCTTTAGTCCTGGGCAGATTGTCAGTTCTATGAGCTTTCCCTGGGTTAAATTGAGTATGCCTTCAGGCAATGACTTTCACTGGAACTGGAATGGAAGGGTCAGACCAGGTGGCCACACTCTCCCCCATTCTCTCTGTTTCCCTGATGCTAAGGTGTCCCCTCCACTGGGTCGGGTTGCTTTCCGGAATTTGCCTTCAGAATAGCTGTCCGTGAGGCTGTTTTGTCGGCCCTGAGGGTTACTGTTGTTTCAGAGGACCCTGCTCTCTGAGCGGGGAGGGCCCGCGGCTTCCCGGAGCCTTGGACTCTGCGCTCCTACCCCTTAGGTCCAAGTGATCTCGGGTTCTGGCTTTTGAGTAGGGCCGTACCTTTTGATCCGGGTCCAGGTCCAGGAGGAGGGTTCCCAGGGTCTGTGCTGTTGATCGTTTTGAATTTCGGCGCCTTAGGAGCTTATAGTTTGAGATCGGTCGGGAAGGGTTTTCCGGAGATCTGAACTTTAGCTTTCTCTAAGCCACCATCTTGACTGGAAGTAAAGAAATCCTTTTTCTTTATTAGAACTATCTCAAAGTGGAAGGGGCTATATCAGGAGACAATAAGCCTTTGATATTAATTAAATATAAATAAATATTTAATATCCTTTAAATATCTTCAAAGTAAGACTGAATGATCAACGAGCAGGTGTGTTATAGAAGGAATTATTGCTCAGGAAGTGTATAGTCTTTGAGGTTTGTTCCCAGAGTTTGCTTTTATCATTCTTCTCTAACTTTCCTCACTTGTATTTTTATTACTTCCTTCAGGTACTTTATGTGTCCATGCTATGGAGAAAGAATAAAGAGTTCCTGCAATCAAAATGGGCAAAAATTAATAAAATAATTTGGTTTGCTTATGGCATGAGGGTATATGTAGAAAATTCCATACATGAATTGAATTGAATTAAAAAAATAAAATTAGTTGAAGTTATCAATAGTTTAGCAAAGTACCAGGATATTAAACGAATCCACATAAACCATTAGCAGTTATTGACAAGTCCTACAAGAGGTGGTAAAAAAGGATATTCCATTTAAAATAACCATAGATGGGAGCAGCTGGATGACTCAGTAGATTGAGAGCCAGGACTAGAGAGAGAAGGTCCTAGGTTCAAATCTGGCCTGACACTTCCTAGCTGTGGAACCCTGAGCAAGTCACTTAACCCCCATTGCCTAGCCCTTACCACTCTTAGAATTGGTTCTAAGACAGAAGGTAAGGGTTTAAAAAATGAAATAAAATAAAATAGCCATTGATAGAATAAAATACCTGGGAATATACCTGCCAAAAATAAAAGGAACTACAAGAACATAATTATGAAATTCTTTTTTACACAAATAATGTTAGATCTAAACAAGTGAAGAAATATTCATTTTTCATGGATGGCCAGAGCCAATATAATCAAAATGAAAATTCTACTTAATCTACTTATTCAAATCCATCCCAATAAAGTTACCAAAAAATATATTGAGCTATAAAAAATAACACCATGATTCATTTGGGAAAATAAAAAATTGAGAACATAAAAGAAATTAATGAAAAAAATATAAAGTAAGGAATATGTTTTGTATCAATTCACCATTCTGGAGAGCAATTTGGAATTACATCCAGAGAATTATAAAACTGTGTATACCCCTACACTCAGTCTGTTTTCTAAAGAGATTAGGGAAAGAGGGAAAGGATTCATATGTTCCAATATATTAATAGCAGCTTTCTTTGTTGTGGTAAAGAATTGGAAACTGATAGGATGCCCATCAATTGGGGAATGGATGAATAAATTGTGGCATGTTATTGTGCTGGATTACTATTGTACTATAAGAAAAAATGAACAAATTGAATTTTTTTTAAAAAAGGAAAGCACTATATGAGATAATGAAGAGTGAAATGAGTAGAAACAAGAGAACATTATATAAAGCCACAGAACTTATGATGGAAAAATAAACTGTCACCTCCAGAAAATGAACAAAAAGGTAAAATATGAAGAAAGTAATTTATATGAACATGTTGGCCCCATTATGATGTCATTTGTAAAAGTTAAAATTAAACCTCAAAAATAAAAATATTATTATTTTAAGAGATTTATTAAATAATCATTAGAAAAGGAGGAATAAAGAGGATACAAAATAAAAACCACGTGCCCATGGCTGATCAGCCAATTCAAACACCCATCTTACTACCACCAAGCTCGGGACTAGAAGTAAAGAGCTGGGACCTTCCATGTCCCTGGCTAATATCCCCTATCTACAGGAAGTACATAATGACAAGAAGTCGCTGGGCTCCTAGGAAATGTAGTTCTTTTTTTAGGGTAACAGATTTTCAATTATACGTTCTGCCCTGAGATCCATGGGAGACTAGTCTATCCAATGGATCTTGTAAACATAAGCAACTTTGAAATTACAATAATTTAAAGATAAGAGAAAAGAGAACAAAACCAACGATTGCTAGGCACATTGAAAAAAAGCCAGTTAGGGGGAAGTTCCCTTCAGCGTAAGAGTATACATATAAAACAAATGCATTCAACCCCACACAATTCAAATGACCACATCACAAAGTTCACTCCAGATCTTCTGGAGCATTATGTAGTCTGTGGAGGCATCTTCATGGTGCCTTCCCAAAACAGTTTACTTTCTGGATTTGGAGAGGTAGCATGTTTCTTAACCTAAAATTATTCTCAAAAAGAATTTAAACATTGCAATTTAGAATAATTATAGATTCCCTCCTGAAGAGGGTCTTGAAAAACACAGGGATCACTTGAGAATGCATGGCTGAGTTATGAGGTATATGAATCAATTGACAAAGAGAAATCAAAAACATCAAAAAAATCCAAATAAAAGAGAAAATATAATTTCTGGATGAAATATAGACTATCAAAGTCTTATGTGTAAAAATTCTAAGTAAAGGAAAAATAAATCTATAACAGGTCCTTGAATCAGGGCCCAATTAAAATGATTTAGGCAATTATGAATTTATCCAGTCAGTAGCCAGGAATATAGAAAGTTTGCCACACCATGTAAGACAGAAAAGGGACTAGATTATAGGAGCCAGATAGGAGCCAAATTTGAGATACTTGGTAGAATGTGGGACAAGGAAGACCTGCCTTTAACACATGTTAAACAGCCACAATCTCAAACCCCAAAAAAGTTCATCCTCTTGACTTGGCTCAAAATTTTCATCAATCCCATCAAGACTGATTGATCTCTTTGACATTGTGCTTGATTGGCACTATGCAGTTTAGCTTTGTGCTCCTTTGGCACTGTGCAATGGCTCTTTTTATATTCTCTTGTCCTAGAACCAGATAGAATCATTAAACAAAGTCCCATAAATTTTTTAAACAATCAATGGCATTATTTTATAGTCTTTTTGGGTATGCATTGACATTATAGCAAATGTATTTTAAACATATTACTGCAAAATTAAAACAAGTTAAAGAAAAATAGTCTCACCAAAAAAATGAGATCCATTTCCTTTTTAACTTAACTACTGTGTAAGTACAAATTATTTTCAGAATAAAACAGTAATAGTAGATAATTCACATTCAAAGAAGTACCAAAGTCCCCAAAATTCACAATAGTCCAGTTAATTACAATAGCAAACCCACTATCATATTTCATATAAATTGCTGTATGAAAAAAGAACCCTCTGAACTGATGGATATTTGTCACAATTTTTACAAACATAGCAAATATTTCAACCTTGGAAAATATATTGTTAAACAAAGTAAAACTTATTTGGGTCTAGAGCTTCACCAAGAAATATCGATTGTTCTGGTGGAAGTTAATTAAACAGAGGAATTTTTCAGGAGCTCTTTTTTGTCTTCCTGCTTAATAGAAAAACCTTGGTAGGAACATTTCATTGTTTCTCTACCTTTAATACAATATCCTTTATAATATAAATATAAAAAATCATCCATTCAGAAACTACTATTTAATTAAAATTATTTCTGAATACCCCATAGAATTGCCATTTAAATTCTTAGCTCATTAAATTCTCTAAGAGTTGTTAGCCAAGTTGAATCCATCCATCATCTATGTGACAATTAGCAAATGAAAGATGGGGGGGAAAAAACTGTTTATGGGCTTTTACAATATTTTGTTCAGTAGCCATAGGGGAAAGGTGCAGAATATATCTAATAGTTAAAACAAAGTAGATTAAAATGATTCAGTGTAACAGAAAAGTATCAAATACATTAATATATGAATTTAAAATAACAAAATTAAATCTTAAGCAAAACAATCAACCAAATATAATAAAATACAGAGGCATTTATAAAACATTGGAGTCTGAAAAGACTCAAAAATTTCACCTCCAGTCTCTTTAAAGTTCCTTTTTTTTTATCCATATAGGTTCCTTTTGTCAGTACTGTGGAATCTCCCATAGTGAGGAAAAACATGGATTTTAGGAATCTCAAAATGGGCAGGTCCAAATAGCAAAGAGTTGCAGGGAGATGAATTTCTCCCCTGAATCTCAGGTAAGATAAATAATAGGATCAGTGCACTCATGAATAGAAGCTGTTTGAAATAGGCAATTCACTGCTCTTTCATAGAATACACCATGCTTGTAATCAACTTCCTGTTTGGAAGAGTCTCTTCTTTCTCCTCATCCCCTACACCCCCAGGTACCCTGCCATGTGGAAGCTAATTGTTGCCTAAAGGAAGAACACCCCGGTTTTTTACCATCTGCCCTGACTCCTAGCTTCTTGGTGGCAGCAATCAGTAATAGCAGTAGGGGTCAGGGTCCTGTCAGAGGCCAATTTTAGTATCAGAGTTGCTGAGCCCGGGACTGGGCCAAGTGAACAATCTGGGTCAAGAAAGTCAGGAGGAAACAGTATCAGCAACAACAGAGTCAGCATCGAAGAACAAGGAACAATGGAGGAAGAAGGAATGAAGGACCAAGCAGTTGGGTAAGAGAAGCAGTTTATCTCTTCTTTGCCAAGAGTCCCCCAGCTAAAAGTAGCCCAGCCAGTAGGGAGAGCAAGCAACCGGGCAAAAAGTAGGAATTGAAGAAAAAGGCAGCAGCTCCAAAGAGAGTTCAGAGTTTCCGAGGGTGGGAGTGGGTGGGCAAAAAACCTTGGCAGGAGAAATGTGGCTTAAAAAAATTATCTAGGTTATCTTAAAAAATTGAGAGGTTCTTCTCCAACTAGTGGTCACCATCAATGTAAAAGTTAAAATTAAGTCCCAATAATAAAAATATTATTATTTTAAGAGATTTATGAAATGATCATTAGAAATCAAGGAATAAAGAGGATACAAAATAAAAACCACATGCCTATGGATGATCAGCCAGTTCAAATACCCATCTTACCCACCACCAAGCTCGGGACCAAGAGTAAGGAGCTGGGACCTTCCACATCCCCCCTAATATCCCCTGTATACAGGAAGTATGTAATGACAGGAAGTCAGTGGGTTCCTGGGAAATGTAGTTGGGTTTTTTTAGGGTAACAGATTTTCAATTATATACATTTGAGATGCTGGGAAGCAAGTGAGGTACTGGGATACTGTAGATGGGATTTATTTTTAGATGTGAAGAAAAGTGGATTAAGCATACAGGAGAGTTGTAATTTCATTCATAAACTATCTTATTTTTCTTTGTATATGGAAATGCTTATATTTTTTTGACTTGTGAAGTTTATGCTTTGGCACATAGTTTTTTCCTGCATTTATTTATTTGAATTTTTTGAGGTAGTAGCAGTGGTTACTAAGTATGCAATTAAAAATTGGAAAAAAAAAATATCTAACACACAATGCTTTGGTTTTAGTTGACCTGGAAGTTTATAATGTCTTATTAAAACTAGAATGTATTTCTCCTTTAAAATACTGAAAACAACATGAACAGAATTAGAGCTAGAAGGACCTCAAGTCTAGCTCATTCCACTTCATTTTATAGATGAGGAAACTGAGAACTAGGGATATTAAATAATTGCCTATAGTCACAGAACTAGAAAAATATTTCACAGGCAAGATTTGTATATACAACATCTGAATCTAGAGTTGGTAGTATTTCCATTTGTGAGCATCCTCTTAGTTCTATTCTAATATATCTTATTCAATAATTATAGCTTTTAACATGTCCTTTTCCCACTTTTTTGCAACTATCCTTTTAAAAAATATTGATGAATTTTGTTTTCAAATGTACTCTTTTCACATGATTGAAATATATATGTACATATATATGTGTGTGTGTGTGTGTGTGTGTATATATATATATGTTTCTCCTTCAGTAATCTGAAAATGGGGATAATAATAGCACCTGATAGTGCAATCAAAAAATCTAATTAAATTTAGGCTTTATTAAGAGATGAACCAAGCCTAGGGCATTTTGTACTTGTTGAAACAGATATGATTCTGTATTATCAGAGAAAATTGAGCATGACATAAAACTGTATACCTTATAAAGGGATTGAGTTGGCTCCAAAATTTCTTGAGAGAAAGCATGGTTTCAGAGATATTTGGGGAAAGACATGGAGCAAAATATTTTGAAAATGTAGAGGAAGACCTCTCCAACATGCCTCTGATTTCCAGCTTATTTTTATAAAGATGGCCAAAACAGTCTTCCTTATGTGCCAAGATAAAACCATATTTCTCTTATGTTAACTTGAGATCTCATTTTTCTTTCAACAAAAGAGCTTATTGATTTTTTTGGTTGTAAGCTCTATATTGTCTCTAATTTCTCTTTGCTCTTTCTTTGCATGAATTACTTTCCCTCATATTCATTATTTGTGATAGTTCATTATATAACCAGTTTTTGGTGGAAAGGAGCTAAACTGGGGAATATACACTAATGATTACTTTAACCCTCAAGAGAGAAGAAAAAACACATTTATTAAGTGCCTACTATTTGCTAATGATTGTGCTATGGACTTTGTAAATATTATCTCATTGACTCTCACATCAACCCTGTAAAGCAGGTGTTATTATTATTCCCATTTTCAGGTTACTGAAGTGGAAAAATTAAATGGCTTGCCCAGGACCACACAGTTAGTGTCTGATCAAAGATTGGGGGAAAGTACCTCTATGTGCACATAAATATTTATAGCAGCCCTTTTAGTAGTGGTAAAATATTAGGGAGATGTCTATCAATTGGGGAATGGCTGCTTTGGTTGTGATGGAATGCTATTGTACGATAAGAAATATTTAACATGATGGAGAAAATTTGGATTACAAGTATCAGAAAACAATTGTTAAAAAAACTTTTTTCTACATATAATTTTTTTTAAATTAAAGTAATAAAGTGGGAAAAGGAAGCTATTGGATAATCAAGTTAAAGAAGGTATTAGGGTCTAAACTAGCAGGGTGCCTGTGTGAATGGAGAGAAGTAGGAGACTAACTGAAGAGAGGACAGGCAGGTAGGAGGAGAACCAGGAGAGGGTAGAATCATGAAAATCCAGAGGAGAGAGTATACAGGGGGAGAAGGTGTTCAATAGTGTCCAAAGATGCAGAGTGGTCAAGAAGGATGAGGATCAAGAAAAAAATCATTAGCTTTGGAAATTCAGAGATAATAGCTAATTTTGGAAAGACCTGGAGAAGAGTATAAGTGCTCTACCCACTGTTCCACCTAGCTGCTTACTCTCACCAACAACCAAACAAACAATTCTCCTTCTAAACTCAGACTAAGCTAGGCTATTTGAGGGAGACTGATAAATATACCGTCGTAATCTGATACTGCTCTTAGAGAAGATGGAAGTGGTATTCAATATATAATTACTAAATGAGTAAATCAACGACAACTGTAAATCTTAACCAATCTGTCAAAAATGGCTACTAAAGTAAATTGTGGTCTATCTACTCATTCTTTTCCTTCTGTCCTTGACTATGAAAACAGATTAATGTTTTGTTCGGATGCAAGAAGGGCATAGTGTGAAAACAGATGATTTGGGGTCAATGAGACTGACCTCAAATCATGCTTTTACCTCTTAAAATCTTTGTAACCACGGGCAAGTCAATCAATCACTCTGGGACTCAGTTTCTTTATCTGTAAAATGAGGAAGTTAGACTAGATGACTTCAAAGTTTCCTTCCAGATCTAAATCTATGATCTCATATATGGACAACAATCTTGGACTCCAGACCCAGAAATACCTCAAGTCATTTCACTACTCAGATCCTGTTTCCATGTCTGTAAGATGGTGGTCTTGGAAAATATGATGTTTGAGATATGATGCCCTAAAAGATACTATATTAACTGACAATTCCCTCATTTTTATGTAAAATTTTATAATCCACTCTGATCTGTTTTTTTTTAATTCTATAAAATGAGAATAATCGTTTTTACCTTTTTGCTTCTTAGAAGTGTTCTGAAGTTGAAGAAGGTGCTAAATTATAGTACTCTGCAAAACACCATGTTAATATGAAATTTTCTTCTTATTGTTAGAACAAAAACCAATAGTTACACTAGAGGGCACTCAGTGCTTTGTAAATGCTTAGTAGGAAAAGCCTTCCCTTCCTGAGCATGTTGTCACAAGGACATTTAGAGCTTCACTTTGGTAAGGACAGTCTATCATGCCTGGCTCACTTCAGGCCACCTTGGGAGAAGCCAAGAAAAAACAGGTACTGGGCAAAGAAAAGAAAATATAAAATATTGCCTTTGAGTTAAGCCTTCATGAATTCAATTGAATTTAATTCAACAAGTATTCATTAGATCCCTTTGGGAAAGACACTGAACTAAGCACTGGGAATATAAAACTACACAAGAAAAAATTCCTTAGACTCAATGAGCTTTGATACTTTGAGGATCAGTGCAACATGTATATGAAAATTAGATACAAAAATATATGACAAGTAATTTGGAAGAGGGGAGAGCCCTAGCAGCTGGGGGGACCAAGTCAGGCTTCTTCTAAAAGTTGAAACTTGAGCAGAGCTTTTGAAGGAAACTATTCATTCTGAGAAGTGAAGAGGGTGAACATTTCAGATACTGAGAACAGCCAGGAAAAAGGTGGGGAGATAAAAGATGGAATGATGGGGAAAAGTAAGCAGGCCAATTTGCCTAAAATACCAAGTAATGTTCAATATGTCTGACAAGGTGGGCTGGATCCAGAGAACTGAGGGTTTCAAAAGCCAAGCAGAAGATATTTTATTTCATCTAGAGGTGAAAGAAAACCACTGGAATTTCTTGAGTAAAAGGGGGACATGATCAAACCAGTACTTTAGAAATAGAAGTTTAATATCTGTATCAAAGACACATTCCAACTTTAGTAAATTATGAGCTTCCATGGCAAAATAAATGCATTAATGAATGAATGGATGGATGGATGGATGGATATATAAATAAGGGAAGGAAGGAAGGAAGGAAGGAAGGAAGGAAGGAAGGAAGGAAGGAAGGAAGGAAGGAAGGAAGGAAGGAAGGAAGGAAGGAAGGAAGGAAGGAAGGAAGGAAGGAAGGAAGGAAGGAAGGAAGGAAGGAAGGAAGGAAGGAAGGAAGGAAGGAAGGAAGGAAGGAAGGAAGGAAGGAAGGAAGGAAGGAAGGAAAGAAGGAAGAAATAATTTTTTAAAGCTTCACCTTGTAAGAAGAAATTCTTTATTCCTTTTTTTAATTTAACAGGGGACCTGGAGGTTCTCTTACCATAGAGATGTATAGGGATTAAGCAGCCCACAGTGACAGAAAGTAAAAACCAGGGAGCCCCTTCCTGAGCCAGCATGACTTGGTTGGGACTGTCAGTTGCTGATAGTTATAGACAGAGTTGGCAGTTGAGGGGAAGTTGTTTCCTTGGCCAGAGTTGGTAGTTGCGGGCTGGTTGCTGGAATATAAAGGTGGGCCTGAGCTTACTGAGAGGGGTTTTAACTTTAGATTTTAGAGTGCTTTTTGCCTTTTGGGTTTTTGACTTTTGGTTTGGGCTATTAGGTCTTTTTTTTCCCCCTTCCTTGAACTTTCTGGAAGGTGGCTGGTCTTCATTGGCATACCTAATTGGGGTTGGATTAAACACTGATTGGGTTGATTCTGATTGGATTGGATTAGGTTGGAACTTTGTGGGGTGGTTGTTATCAGCGGTAGTTATAGGTAGTTACAGGATAACTAGTATAGACATTAAGAAAATTTCTTTCTCTACCTCTTTCCTATATTTCCCTCCTTTATTATATTCATTTTGTTATTTTCTTTGACTAACTCTCTTTTAATAAAACTAAATTGTAAATTGTTAAAAGCTGCTAGAATTTTTCTTTCCTCTGGCTTAAAGGATAATATTAATTTATAAATCTACTATATTCTCTCTAAAGCTTAAATTATTAAAAGCTACTTTCTTATTTTGTCAAAACCCCTATTTTAACCCTTCAACCTGTAAACCAACCTTTTGGTTTGAAGTCTTATCTGGTACTTGGATGACAAAAACAATGTCCATTTTTGAATGGTACTCTATAGAACCTGCCAAAATCTTCAAAAACCTATGAATATATCTCTGCCATAATACATATTAGGATGCCGTATAAGAACAATGCCTTAGCAAAAGAAATCTGTCCCAAGACTTCCTTAGAGTTCAGGATACTTGATGTTTCAGGCTGAAATTAGGGGAGTAGAAGGTGGGAATGAATTGGAATGTGATTTGACAGAAGCATTGAGTTGCAGTGGGGAAAATGTATGAGACTTGCAAACAAATTACAACTGTGCCCCATACTGTGTAGCCTTCATCAAATCACTACCCAATAAATAGCCAAGCAATAAACATTTATTTATAACTTACTATGTGCTAGACACTGTGCTAAAATTCTAGAGATACAAAAAGAAGTAAAAGAGAGTCCCTGACCTCAAATAGTTTACAATTAAATGAGTAAATTTAATGCCCCAATCTGGGTTTCAGCTTTCTCCTCTTCTAAGATGAAGAAAATGAAGTAGGTGTACCTGTAAGTTCCCTGTGATTTCTAAGCATATGAACATGTTACTTTTGATTTCTTTTTTCTAAAGTAGAGACTCTCAAACTTTTAAGTATGAAGATCTTTTTTAATGTCAACAATTTATTTGATTACTCTCAGTCTCACAATAGGATCATAGATTCGAGTTAGAGAAATATTATTTAACTGCAGTATTTCTTTATATCCACATAAATTTATCATGGATTTAGTAACATATAAACTATATTTTTAATTCATGAAATTGTAGGATCAAGTAATTTCAGAACTGACAAGAAAGACTTTCTGGCAATCAAAACTATCACAATATGAAATGAACCCTTTCATGAGGTATTGGTTTTCTCTTCACTGAAAGTTCTAATATGGTTGTCAGATGACCCCTTATTGTAGATGTTTTTGAGGGAGTTGGGAGGGGGGAGGGAATAGGCTGGACTATATAAACTACAAAGTCCCTTATAACTGAAATTTTGTGATGCTGTAGTTCTCTCATACTATGAGAAAATCCACAGATAAACTTGAAGATTCTTAGAACTCTTGGCCAAAGAGCTCAATGTCCTTACTGTCACTGAGATACCAAGGGAGAACTAAGCACTGGGGTAGAAAAGATCATTCTCATCATCATCATCATTATAAGTATCATCAGTCTCTGTTCTATTCCCCACTCTGTACTAATGAAATGATAAAATATAAGATCTGGTGGTCTCTATCTTACTGACTGTACAGTCAAGTTGGGGGGAACAGTGCAAATAGTGATACAAAGGAATTTATATTAGGTACTAATATAGTATCTATGTATTAATATAGTACAAATATTAAAACCCAATGATGTTTCTTTCCTTACTTTGTAATCTACACATTTTAGTTTATGTATTTAAAATGTTATTACAAAGAGTTCTTAGAATTCACCAAACTACCAAATTTAAAAATTAATTTTAATAATTTGACTAAAATATATGAAAATTACAAATAATAATTGTGGTTTCTGATTCAAAGTATTATTGCTCAAAGTCAAAATGACTTTAATAGATTTTATTTACAAAAGAGGTGGAAAGAGTGAAAGCAGAGAAATACAAAAGGGTAGAGAATACAATTGACAAGGGTCAATTCAGCCAGGACTTGTTGACCTTCAACCTGAATTAAACTCTCTCCAGAAGACAGGAAGGGAAAGCCAGCTATCCACTCACACAAGTTTCCTCCAAGAGGCAGGTCAAGACGATGACTCAAACTGAAGATGACTCCTAAAGCCTACTTTCTTCCTTGAGCCAACCTTCTTCTTGAAGTTGACTTTCCTTCTTAAACTTCTAGCCCAGAACTTCAGTACCTTTTATAGTGGATTCTTGTCCCTTCCCCTCTTCTCAAGGGCCAATCACAACTCCCAAATTTCCCAGTACAACCCAGGAGGCAGTGTTTGTGGGAACCACTTCTTACTTTCTGAAGAGGTGAATACTCATCAAAAGGTTTCACAGATTCCTGGTTGATTGAGGTGTGAATTCTCATTTCCTGACTGATTGTGTTGAAAGGGTGGAGAGCTCCTCCACCTAGTTCTAAGTAGGGTGTTCAAACTTTTGTTAATTCAATTCAAAAGTAGACAAAGGAGAGTTAATCCTGTCTTCAAAATCTAGGAAGGTACTATGTAGGAATACTTAAGTTATTGTTAACCAAGTGTTAACTCAAAATAGACAAAGGAAATAAAGGATTCCCTTTCACAAGTATAAACTCAGAATAGGCAAATAATTTCCTTTTCACGCAAAGGAGTCCTTGACACACTTAAAAAGGTTAATAAACCTTGCCAATGTATTTTTTCTATTACTTTTAAAAAAGAAAAGCAGATTCTATTAAACAGTTGTTCTGAGGTGGGGGGGGGGTGTAAAGGGGTGACGTCTAAGTGCTTTAATTAACCTTGATATCAATATGAATAAGCAGTATGATGTGACAGTCGAAAGGTCTTATACTCCATTAATATCAGTTCCAGAAATAAGGTAATGATAGTCCTAATGTACTTTCTATTTCTATCCCCAACAAGACTTCATCTGGTGAATTACATTCAATTCTAGGCATGACAGTTTAAGAAAGGCATGAATATGCTGGAGAGAATTAAGAGAAAGACAACCAGAATGGCGAAGAGTCTTGTGTCCATTACATATAAGGAATAATTAAGGAATTGGGGATACTTAACCTAGAAAAGAGAAGACTGAGATGTGGGAGGCAAAGAGCATATCTGCCTTCATATATTTGAAGGCCTATCATGTGGAAGAAAGCTTTTACTTTTATTTGGTTCTATTTGGTCCTAGAGAAAAATGAGTGGAATTAGTAAAGAGCTAAATTTGGTTTGAAGGGAAACTTCCTAACAATTAGAACTGTACAAAAATATACTTAGACTGCTTCAAGGGGTGGTGGGTTGCCCCTCATTGTAGATTTTGAGTAAACTGAGACTAGATCACTACTTGTATAATGTTAGGGTGGAAATTCCTTTCATGAATCAGTTGGACTGATGATTGATTTACTCAAGGAATTCAGAGGATTCAATGATCTCCAGGGATGATTTAGTCTTCAGGGAAAACTTTTGGCAGGTCTGTAAAGAGCTTAGCTGATCAGAGATGATAGGAAAGCCATTCCAATCATCACAAACAAAAAGTACAAATTAATATGACATGTTGAGAAACCATCAATAAACCAGTCAAATGGAAAGGGTGGTGGCAGAAAGCAATAGTAGAGTAGATTATAGGAGTATGTAGAAGGGGGAAACAACTATAACTTATGAGTGCTATATAAGTGTGAGCTGTTATTAACATCATTTTTATTATTTTAATTATTAAATTATTAAATATAAAATTATTATTTTATCTAATTATCATATTATTCTTGATAGTTCAAGTTTTATTATGGCCATTTTACAAATACAGAAATTGAGACAGAAAGGGTAAGGGATTTGCTCAAGATCACATAACTTTGTCACTAGGTGACAAAATTGGGACTCTTTTCAAGATTTCATGATTCTAAATTAATGATCTATTCCTAACTCTTTTCCGTATACTTTGTACTTCTTTGAAATCTTTTAGCTCCTTAGTAAGTGTCTTTGCTACTAAATGGATGGAAGTCTGCCACATCATGACCTATAGCTATAACCTACACTGATTTGAGATCAAGTTGTTATCAGTCTATTTTCTTAGCCTTGTTGACCATTGACCAAACTCCTTCCTTTATGTAGGGATTAGAATAGGTCCCCTTTGTTAATAGGCTCAAAGCAGCATGAGCTATAAGATCTCATGTAGATATGAATGATTTTTAATCCAGACACTGGAAAATGTGGTGATCTACGTCTCTGATCCATAAATTCTCTTTTCTGTATTGGGAAATGTAATTGTTTCTCCCCTTTCAGTTAACATTAAATTCATCCTGGATCATCGTATATCTAATCAATAATCTCAAAAGATCACAGAGCCACAGAGCTCCTTCCCCTAGGAAGGGCCCACAGGTCCTCGATCACTATATGTGCCATTTTCCCTTTTGCCTTCCCATTTAACAGAGGAGAAAACCAAGACTTAAGGATACAAAGGAAATATTCACATAGCTAGTTTATAGAAAAAGCCAAGATCAGAATAAAGAGTTTGCATGGAAATTAGATAATAATAATAATAAATATTATATTTTTAAAATAATTTAAAATATTATAAAATAATACTATATTTATCTTACGAAAATGCCCAGCTTCAGTCATAAATCAAGACAGATAAGTAATTATCCTGTCCCTAAAACAGGCAACATTACATAGTGGTTAAAGAGCTATCCTTGGAGTCTGGATTTAAGTCTAATCTGTGATACATTCTGGCTATATGATAGTTGACAAGTACTTAACCTCTGAATGTTACAGGAAACTCTATGACTATAAAGCTTCAGAAAGGTACAAATATGCATGTTAAAAGGAAGTTTCTTACAAGGAATTCCCTATAAAAACAAACTCAGGCCCAAATAAAACAAAAAAATAAACAAAACTTCAGAGGAACATTATATAACCAGTCTTAGAGCCATGGAATGTTAGTACTGGATGGTCCCTTAGAGATAGAATCCTACGATAGGTTTTTATTGAACTTGATGACCTCTAAGATCCTTTTCAACTCTTAGATTCTGATATTAATCCCACCTCCAACATATCTGATAAGTGGTTTTCTAGGCTCTGCTAGAAGACCTCCAGTTAATAAAAACCAATTACCTATTAAAGCTTTCCATTCTACTTTTGGATAGCTTTAATTTTTAGAAAGTCTTTTTTTTTTCTTATACTGAACTTTGCAATGTATGCACTTTGCTTTTCCACCTGGGACTAAGCAGAAGAAACTTAACCTTTCTTCTGGAAAATACCCCCTTCAAATGATTAGAGATTGCTAGCAAGTTGCACCTAGGTCCATGCTGGTGAACCTATGGCACATGTGCCAGAGGGGGGCTGCTCCCCTCCCCCTCTCCATTTTGCTTAAGGACATTTCTCACATCACCTACCCCTCTGCCCAGCAATTCAGTGGGAGTTCTTCCTCCCTCTCTTCTCTGGGGTAAGGGGGAGTTCACATGTGGTAGTAGGGTTGCAGTTTGGGCACTTGCTCCCTAAAAGGTTCACCATCACTGTCCTAGGTCTTCTTTTTGCTTCTAGGTTAAATTTCCAATTCCTTCAAATGATTTTATGTGTGAAACCTTTGTATAAATTCTGGGAAATTCTTATCCTAATTTCCATTCTCATTGATGAGCTAAGTGGTTAGAGAACTAGCTAACTATACCTTTTCTCTCAGAGTCCTAGGGACACAACTGAAGAACAGTGTGGTTCTTCTAATGCTTTTGACTAAAGCCTTCACCTTGGAATGTTTGTTCCAATATCAATCCTCAATTAGTATCACCCTTGTATATTTGACTTACCCAGTGATTTCTGCTTAAATACCATTTAACTGATGAACCTAAATTAGCACTTACAAAGATAATATTAATGAAAAATCCCAGTTAAACAAACAAAGAAACAAAAAAACATTCAGGAGCATATCTTCCCCTTTATCACCTTGGATCTCATGGAGAGTAAGTTCAGTTTTAAAGAGTTGTTCCAAAGGGTTTGCCCCATCAAGTTTGCTTCCAAATGAACTATGACTAATGGATGATGATTTGCTCTCTTGCTTAAATACCACAGCTTTTCACTGCCATTTTTATTTCAAATGAATCTTACATATTGAGGTCGGGTATACATTCAATAACCTAGCTATAAATATTGGTTAGGGTGCTGTAATAGATGCTATTTGGAGGTTATATTTTGATGGATACTAGATAACTAATGGATCAGGCAATGATCTTTTTGCCAACCCTCCTCCCTTTTATACCTTCCTTTCTCCCCTCTTCCAATCTCCCTTCCTCCCCTCTTCTTCCCTTCAGTTTCCCCTTCCCCCTTCTTCTTCAGCCTTTTTCTAAGTCACTCAGGGTGAGCTATGATGTTTCAGAGGAAATACTCTTTTCTCTTCTTTATCTCAAGTAAGGGTTTATTGGGAAAAACAGGAAAGATGGAGGATAAGGTAAGAGGGGTAGGATTTCCCTATTATCTACAATGAGTGTTAGGTTGGAGGATATTGAGAGTAATGTCAATTCAATCACTAGCATGAAACAGAGCCAGTCAAGATATATGGACTATTGTCCTTCTTCTTCTTCTTCTGCCTTCAAATCAGTCAAGTCACCTCCATCTTGTTTATCCCAAGTCCCAGAGATAAACCTAGCTTCTTCCTTCAGTCATCATCATCTGCCCCAAGACCTCTAAACCAGTCACCATTGGTTTGGCTCCAAACTGCTTTTCCCGGTAAACATTCCAAATGGAATTTTCCTTTGATTGACAGCTGATCAAGTTCCAGATTCTTGTCTTGCTGCATGCCTTGTAAATTCTCTCCTCCACAGTGCTAACAAATACTGGTTTGGGCATCTATTATTGGACCTTTGGGCTTCTAATCTTTCAACTCTTACATGGTGATTTCATTTTTAGTACTCTTATAGGACTGTAGCTTCATGAATTTAAAATTCTAGCCTTAGGTTTTCCTAGCTATGTGACCCTGAGCAAGTCACTTAATATCAATTGCCTAGTCTTTGGTGCTTTTCTTAGAACTGATGCTAAGATAGAAGGTAAGGGTGTAATTTAATTTTTTTAATTTAGAATTGATAGGGGGATAACATCCATTTAGTCAATTTTCTTCATTCTATTGATAAAGAAAATCATCCCCACAGTTGCTAAGTGATTCTCGCAAGGTGGTCAAATGGATTGTTTCAGAAGCTGGATTCAAACCCAGGTGTTCTAATTCCAGAATCAATGTTCCTTTTAGTAGACCACACTGTTCCTTAGGCTTCCTACCACCACCATGCTTGTTCTCTTCTGTATCCTCTCCAATTTATTAGAGCAATTATTGTGAAATGTTTTGGTTTCAGGACCTGTTATGCTCAAAAAATGTTGATGGCCTCAATGATGGTTTTTCTGTGGGTTATATCGATTTATATTTATTGAATCAAAAATTAAAACTGATAAAATTTTAAAATATTCATTAATTCATTTAAAAATAAATTACATGCTAAAATCAAAATGTTTTTTTCAAAAATGAAAGAATAGTAAAAACAGTAACATTATTTACATAGTTTTCCAAATCTCTTTACTGTCCATCTTAATATAAGAGGGTTGGATTCTCATATCTGCTTCTGCAGTGAATTTGTTTTGTGTTGTCTTGGTTAAAGTATATGAAGAAAATCCCGCCTCATCGAAATGTTGTTTGTCCTTCATTTTCAAAGAGGACCAGCAACATCACAAGATGCATGACTTATGCATAAATTAGATTTAAGTAAGACAGAATTACACAGTCATCAGCCTCATTGCCTCTTCCAGAATCATAAAAGTCCAGGGACAAGATAAAAGTGAGGACAACTGATGGCCGCCTAAGATGTGGTACATCACCTTTCCTTCTTTGATTTCTGACCAAGCTCAAAGCTCTCCATGGATTCTGCTTCAGTAACTTTCATGGCTGTTGGAACATATTGTTCTTATCTGCCTATTCCACTAGGATATACCACATGTATCTCCCCTAACTCTCCAACAAGTCTGTGTTCTATCAGTTACCTTCAACTTGGTTTAGTCCATTTTCCAAAATGATTTATGGGGTTGTGGCCACTGAGCATACAGTCATGGAGCCACAGGGGAAAGTTGAATGCCAAATGGACATCAAAAATGGATAATCAGCCCTGAAAATGGCTCAGCAAATCCCCACACCAGAGGTGCTAGTCCTCTTTGAATACTCAGTGGGCAAATATCTAACAATTTTTTATGAAAAATTATCACCTCGTAAACTCCTAAAAATAAGTACCAGGGAGTTTGCAAACTCTATATTTTGAGGACAGCTATATTTGAGTACTTCCTAAAATATGGTCTCCAGAATTGCATATAATCTACTACCTCCTATCCCAGTAAAACCATATCTGGGGCATCGACTTCCTCCTCCTAAACAATAAACATTATGTAATATGACCTGGAATAACAGTAGTTTTCTTGGTTACCATGTCACACTGTTGACTCATATTCACTTTCCAGTTCACTAAAAATCCCTTTTTTCATGAAAATTATTTTCTAATCATACCTCTATGATCCTGTACTTGTACATTTGACTTGTTAAGCTCAATAGTAGACCTTAAATGTATTCTTCTTCAACATTTTCTTAGATTAAATCTGTCATTCTAACATGTTGAGTTCACTTGGGATTTTGAGTTGATCATTCAAAATGTTACATATCCCTCACTTAATCATAGAATTCTAATTCATTAGATCTGGAAGGGAAATTGGAGTTCACTGAATCTAACTCTCTCATATGTTATGTACAAGTTAACAATCAATTAATAAACAAGCATTAAGCATCTACTGTGTTCCTAGCATTGTGGAAATAAAGACAAAAGTGAAAAGAATTCCTGCTCTCAAGGAACTTAGAGTCCTGGATGGGAGGTGGCAGGAAGGCCGGACACATATGTGTAATTTGAATCGATAACATGTACAACTATAGTCCTATACAAAAGAAATTCAAACAGATGCAAGACAATATTGAAAAGAAGATGCTAGCTCCTGAAAGGATTAGTAAAAGCCTCTCATACATATTGTTTGAACTTAGCCTTGGAGGAAACTAAGGATTCTGAGAGTAGTAGTGAAGAGGGAATGAATTCTAATATAGACGGTAAATTCAGTGCAAAGGGAGAGAGATGAGAAGTGGGCCATTATGTACAGAACAGGCTAGAAGGCCAGTTTGGCTAGATTTCACCATTTGTGGTGAGGAAAAATATTCAATAAAACCTTGAAGGTAGATTGTGGCCAGGTTGTGAAGGGCTTTACATGTCAGGCAGAAGACTTTAAATTTGCTGCTTGATTTGATAGAGTTTATTGAGTAAGGGAGTGACACGGTCACATTGTACTTTGGGAAAATCAGTTTGACAGCTGAGTGGAGGATGGATTGGATAGGGAAGATATTTGAGCCAAGGAGACCAATTAAGAATCTAGTGCAATAGTCAAGATAAGAGATAATGAAGGCCTGAAATAGGGTTGTGGTGGTGTAAATGGGGAGAAGTTTTATTGATGTCTTAAGTTTTCTCACAAGTACAATTTTCCTTTACCAACTCTCCCAGACATGCTATTGAATTCTAATCAGTAACAAAGAAAATAGAAGAGCAGCTAAGCAGAACCAGCTGACAGAATAATATTGCCAAATAATATAACCTCCATTCCACAATGGTAGCCATCTATAGCTCTACTGAAAGGAGCAAGCTCTATCATTTTACAGATGATGCAACTGATAAGGAGGTGAAGTGACTTGTTCATGGTCACTTGATTGGCAAATAGTGGATGAGAACTCAGGTCTTCTTACTCCAAATCCTGTGATCTTTTCATTATGTCATACTGCTTCTCTTTATTCTAGCCCAGTTTAAGGATACTTCCTATAGTTTTTTTTTTTACAATTATTTTTAAAAATACCTCAAAATTGTATTGTATATTGCTTTTGCTTTTCAAAACACTTTCCAGCAATGAACCCATTGTACATTCATGATAGTACTATGGATTGGGGGGGGGGGAGAATTTATTGTCCCTATATTACACGTGAACAAATTAACACAGGTTTAGTAACTTGGCCAAGCTCCTTTAGCTAGGTAGTGGTGGATCATGTGGACTAGAATCCAGGTCTACTGACTCAGTCAAATGTTCCTGCCACTGTATTGTAGTATAATAGCTTCCACATCAGTGGCTAAGGGCTGGGAAGACAGACAAAATTCTTTCATCAAAACTTCAGCTACTTTCAATGATCTACTTTCCTCTCTTCCTTCTGTCATAGCTGAAGAGGACACTAATGCTCTAATTCCAGAGCACACTGTGAAGTAATACCACCTTTGGTCCTATTGGTAAAGGGGGGTAGAGTAAAATAGTTCCATATAAGTGGATATTCCAGGTAAATGAAGATTACCACTTTCAAACATCAATGAGTTATTTGTAAACAGAAAAAAAATTTTAATAGCATTTTTGGATTTCTTTTTTAGTGTTTCATGAAATTTCAAAGTGGGAAAGAATTATAGCAGTACAATCTATACATGAAAAAGGATCCTGTACACAAGAAGTATCCACCCACCTTTGCTTAAAACTCTCCAGTGAGATGAAGTCATTATCTCCAAAGGCAGCCTATTCCACTTTTGAAAAGTATTCATTGTTAGGATGTTTTTCTTGACATTAAGCCTAAATTTGTTTCATTGCAACTTCCACCCATTGTCCCTGGTTCTGCCCCATTGGGCCAAACAAAACAAATCTAACCTCTCTTCTACATGACAGCCCCAAACAAGTGCCCAGCACATAGTAGGCTCTTAATAAATAAATGCTGATTGACTGACTGATTGATATGAAGACAGCTATCACATGTACTCTGCATCTTTTCTTCTCTAGGTTAAATCTGCTTAGTCTGTTCAGCATATCCTCATATAGCATGGACAGAAAGCCTTTCACCTCTTGATTGCCTTCTTCTGTACACTCTGGTTTATTAGTGTTGCTAAGATGTGGTACACAATACTGAACACAATGTATGAGATTTAGTCTAATCACATCAGAGCACCTCAGGTAAGAGATATTGAACATTGATTTTAAAAGCCCAGGATCATCATTAAGAACCCTCCACATGGATTAGTGGAAAGAACATTGGATCTGGAGGTTGAAATCCAGAAACTAATTTGTCCTGGGGCACACAGATTGTAAGAATCAGAGATGGAATTTAAATAGATCCCCTTTCTCTTCAAAAAAATTGAGGGAGCTGCTTTATAGAGTCTAGAATTCTGTAGTTTGAATCCTATGATTGAGTTGTAATTTCATTCTATCCAGTTCAATTTTTTGAACATCTATAATGTGCAATGTAGTCAGCCAACTGGTATTTGTTAAGGGGACTGTACTAAGTACTACAATACAAAGAAAGCCAAAAGCACTGTCCCTGTCTTCAGGAAGCTCGTTTAAATGAGTGAGGCAGTATGTCAATAACTAGGGATGTGGAAGCTATGTACTGTAGGAGATGACCTGAGAGAGAAAAGCCGTAACAACTGTGGGGTCAATGAGATAGAGAAAGATCTGTTGCAGAATTTTATATGTACCCAGTCCAGAAGAAAAGCAGGGAAACAAAAAGGAGGAAGTGCCTAGGGAGACCATTATAATCATGGAAGACAACTATGGCAAAGGCATGATTGGAGGAGATGTCATATTATAGTCAAAGAACTGCAATTAAGTCATTGAAAATAGATCATAGGAATTCAGGGAGAAGTGTGAGAAGACTGCAAAAGTAGGAAGGGGACATATTATAAAAGTTTAAAGTGTGAAACAATAGAAGCAGAAATAATACCAGGTGTGTGGGACTTTGTTCTAGGGGTCAGCTTCTGAGTAAGGAAGAAACTATGTTCTCTCCTCTTTTCAGGAGCTCCAGGCTGTAAATGCCCAGATGTGTGGCTGAAAGGTATGAACTCCTATTCTGGGGCCACTTTCCAACTAGAGTAGATTGTCCCCATCAAAGTTTCCAACCAAACAACCTGCTCGTGTCCTACCTGCAGAAGTGGAGCTTAGTAAATGCTGCTCCACACCACCATACCCTTCCCCACCAACAGTTCCCCATAGTCAATCATTTGCCCAAGGAAGTTTTGCCAGCCATATGGAGGTAGTCAAATGATTACATATGGGGTCTAGGGGAGAGGGAAGATGCTTGACTTATACATTTTTAGTTTAGGTAATTACATAACGATGCCATTTCCCATATAACTCTCTAAAGGGGAGAGTTGCTTTTGTTAAATGGGGGTCTGAGTAGCATGTTTATGAACTGATTTGACTATGTGGAGATATTTGGACTAACATTCATTGGACTCCAGTTACTGTTCCTTGTGAGTGTTTATGGCAATTTAAAATGGTATTACAATTGAACAGAAATTCCTAAAGGCAGAAATGACTTCAATTTTGGATTTAAATCTATAGGACCAATATATTATTTTTATTTTAATGGACCTGTGACTCACCTATGTAGGAAACTCCTGGTGAGGAAATAGATATTACTCATTAATACAGACTTGCTTTACATATTATCATCTTAGAGTCATGTGTAGGTTAAGCAATATATCTGGCTCACATGACTGGTATATATAAGAGTCAAGACTTGAATACGAGATTTCTGGCCTTGAGACCATCTCTTTATCCAATACAGCATGGCCACCTTTTCCCTTTTGTGATATAATGTCTTTTCTTTCTCTCAGGTTGTTTATTGGCTATCATTTCTTTTCGCTACCCATGTGCTAGCTTCTAGCACTTTCCTCTCTGCCCTTTCTCAATCTCCTTTATGAATGTCTATGACCCAGGCAACTAGATGACCAAGAATGATATGCAGAGTAAATAAAAGCCAGGTAAGTAGAACAGTTAACAGAGACTTGGTCTTGGAGTCAGGAAGACCCAAGTTCAAATCTGACTTCTGCTGCCTAATAGCTACATAACTGTGGGCAGGTCATTTAACCTCTTTTTAAGTTTCCTCAATTATAAAAATGGGCATAGTAACACCTACCTCCTAGGGTTGTTGTGAGAATAAAATGAAATTACATTTTTAAAGTGCTTTGCTAACCTTACAATGATCTCCAAAAATGCTCGCTATCATCATTGGTAAAAATGGATCTCAGAGACAGACTTTCCTATGAATAGAGAACACTGGTTTTAAACTAGAGATTTGGTGAGACTATATTGGCTTTTCAGGTCTCCTTAATTCCTTCATGGTTCTTGGCAGGGTAATGTCTAATTGAAGTTTCTAGACAAATGACCTATTGGATAACCAAAGTGTTACAATGCTTGATTCTCTCCTTCATGTGCTAGAGAACATTTATAGATACAACCACATGAAATAACAGCTTTAGTAAAAGACTGAAAATTATAGACCTTTGGGAAAGATCAGATAGGGAGCCGTGTCTATCAGAGCAGAAAAGAGTACCCTGACTCAACTGTCCATTGTGATTCATGGATCATCAAGCACTAAGCACTGTCTTTACAATCACCCCATGCAGTTCAAAAATGCAAAATTGTTCATATGAGAAAAGCAGGGCTCAGAGAAACAAAATGACTTGCCTGTGGTCACATGGTGACTTCATGATGGCATTATTAGATTAAAACGGTTCCAGTTTAGTCTTACATCATCCACGGATTCCATCACTGCCTGTTGTCAGTCCCTTCTATTGTTTCACTGTGTCTTTACCTACTCAGTCAATATTTAGACAGCTGGGAAGCAGGAGTCCTCTTGTAGAAGGCTGGGGTGGTATATTCTGTTTGTTCTAGATGGCACCGTGATCAACATGAGGACAAATATGAAATGAATTGATCCGTCAACTAGCCACATGGAAAACTGTTTGATAGGGGGGAAAAGGCCAGAGAAGAAACACTTCAAAGAGAATTCCAAGCCTAGGGTACCTGTTCAAACTGCTCTTAACAGTACCTCATTCCAATCTTCCCAACGTTCAGCCATGGGTTTGGTTGCCCTTGAATGAATGAATGAAAAGAATCTATTGAGGTCTCCTAGGTACCAAACACTATGCTGAGCTTTGGGCTCACAACTACTAAAGAACTAGTCCCTGTCTTCAAGAAGGTCATTCTCTTTTGGAGGAGGTAGTAAGAACAAATGAGCAGTAGCCAGAAAATGGCATTTGGATTGGTTTGGAAAGTTTTAAGGACAGTGAGGGAAACCACAGAGCAGTACATTCAGACACCTTTCCCTCTGTGAACAGCAGCGTTGACTTGCTATGATTGCAAAAGCAGAAAAGGGTTCCGGGGTAGAGGATAACAGTGAGTGGTGACTTCCAAAATAATGGCAGACGTCCATGACAAGGAGCCACCTAGACTGAGAATATCAATAGCTGGCACTTCCTATGCCCTTTCCCAACTATATAACATTTTTGTGAGAATATGTTATACACACATGAAAGGTATCCCACATATCCAACTTAGGACAAATCTTGCTTCAATTTTTCACATCTTTCATATCCATCCTCTCTATTCGGACGGGACTTTAGTTGAGAGTCTCATTTCCTCTCACTTGAACTATGGCAAAACCCCCTGATTGGGCTTCTCATTTAAAGTCTTTTCCCATATTTCATTCCATTCTCCCTTTAGAATTAGTCAAGCCCCTAATGGCAACGAATAGCCCTAGAAAAGACATGGGGCAAGTGGAAGGTCAAAGGAATGAAGAATAAAGTTTTAGAGCCCTCATTGCCCTTAAGGATCTCTGAAATCCTAGGATGCTTATCCCAAAGAAATGGTTGCCCATGGTTCCAAGAGATCATTCAATAGGTCATATAGTATAGTTTGTATAATCTTAGAACCTGGAGAAAAGTCAGATGTGATCTCATCTTGAATATTGTGAGTTGGAAGGACCCTGTGGTCCATAATGCTGACTATAATATCTCTGACAAGTGATCTTCTAGACACTTTGTGGACACCACCAGTAACAGGGAACTTATTTCCTCCTCCTACACCTCAGAGATCCCATTTCATTTGGGGGGGGTGACTTTATTGATTAGGAATTATCACAAAAATTCAAGTATTTTTAACTCTATCACTTTACAGATGGAGAAACAAAGGTTGATAGCGATAAAGTGAGTGGCATAAGGTCACACAGTAAGTCAGAAATGGAAAGGGATATAAATAAAATAGAAACAAGAACAGAAGTGGAAATAGAGTCAAAATTAGAATCCAGCTTTCTTAACCTTCAGTCCCAAATATTTTTTGAAGATCCAGTGACAAAAATGAGCTTTTTAAGTTTCTCTAAATAGGAGTAAATTTAAGTGAAGCTGGTCTGAGCACTTCAAATAAGAGCAAGAAAGTACCTCCCTCTTATTTCAGACCTACCTATGACATAATCAGGGTTCCCATTTCCATAACAGCATGTAAAATTCTAACCATTTCTCTACCTGAAGAACTTCACAAGGAAGGTTGTGTTGTCTATTTTCTCTATTTTCCACACAAGGAAACCAAAATTTAGGATAGCAAAGTGATTTATCTCATCATAAACATAGTAAGTAGTAAAATGAATACTCAAAACTCTCTCTTGATTTCATGATGAGTGGTTTTATTTTTTCCAAGTCCACCACAATATCTCTCTACAGTTCAAGGAGACCAGGAATTTGTTTCAAAGAGATCTTATCTTTAGCTCTTCCCCATTACTAGAAAATTAAGAAAATCTTTACTCTAGATTTGTCAGAAAACTCTTCCCAACTCCCACAATTTGTGCACTAGCCAGACCATCAAAAGAAGGACCACTGATGTACTCCAAACTCAGGAGGCACGGTAGTGGGGAGCAGTTCAGTTGGTCCAATTCAAATGAATTCAACAAATATTTTTAAAGTATCTATGTGGGACCTAGGGTCTCCTCCACAAATTAGGCTCTCAGAAAGTCTGCCCTTTGTGAAAAAGTACTTTTTCAGGTAGATATCCATGCAAAAACATAGCTCTCAAACCTCCTCTATGTCATTGTTTCTCTTAGTCAGTCAAAAGGCACCTCTAGTTCAAAGCAAAATTTTTTAGTGAAATTACATAAGGAAGATCACAATGAAACATTCTGACCCATAAACCTTTCTCTCCTAGAAATAAAACCACTTAAAGTTGGGAGATTGTCCCTGCAGAGGGATTATTATTATAATTGTGTTATTAATTTTGTATTATTAACACACATATTAGAATTAAACACATTAGCGAGCATGTATGGCCATTGGACACAGGTGGAAGAGTAGCTCGTGCTTCCTACACTGCAAGCCAACTCTCTTCAGGTGATGTCCCTGGGAAAAAAGAGGGAGGGAACAGAAGGGAAGGAAGAGAGGAAGGAAAGGAATCTATTAAACACTAGCTATATGCAAAGCAGCGGCTAGATGGTTCAGGGGATAGATCGCCAGGTCTGGCGTCAAGAAGATCTGAATTCAAATCCACTTGCAGATAATTACTAGCTATGTGACCCTGGGCAAGTCACTTAATCCTTATTTTCCTCAGTTCCTCAACTGTAAAACGAGGACACCCTGGAAAAGGAAATGACAAACCCTGTCAGTATCTTTGCCAAGAAAGTGTCGCAGAGTTGGATATGACTGAACAACAATATGCAAAGGATAGAGCAATGCAAGGTGCCATGGGCACAAATAGAAAAGTGAAGACAGTACCCGCTCACAAGGAACTAACATTCTAACGCAGTAAACAGCACGCAGACCATATGAAAAGGCCATATTGTCCTTAGGGGGCAGGGGGCAAGGCATCTGCTTTAATGGAATGTGTACTAATGAAACTCTGCTTCTGACATTTGGCAATGCTAAAGACTTTGGAAGTGACAATTTCCTTTTCTTGAACTTCAGTAGCTGCAGCCACTGAGAACGCAAGGGCTGGAGCACCTGAAGGGGCCACAGCCAGGTTGTCTCCAAAGGGAGCTACTTCCCTGAATGAGGGCAGCAGGGGCTAGTCTGGAAGCAGGATCCATGATCATGTCCAGGATTCTTGCCTGTAAGGGACTGGGGTCAGGCGCTGATCAAGGTGATGGCAGTGCTTTGACTTGCCAGGGACATGAAGCTTTCTATCTCTCTATCCGAATGCCTTGCTTTTCTTATGGGAATAATATAGACATAATGGCTGTATTTTTTCAGTGGCTCACTGTTTATAAAGTGTTTTGCTATACATTACTATATTTGTGAGGAAGGCAGGGCAAGGATAACTATTCCCACTTTAGAGGTAAGGAAACTGAGGGCCAGAAGGGGAAGAACCTTCTGCATTGGTCACGTAGGAAGCAAGTAAAAAAATTGGGCCTAGAATCTAAATTACTTGATTCTTACTTCTGGGTTTTTTCTATCATTCAGGAGAATTAATAAATAATGGGTGAAAATTTCAGGCTCTGGTCTGCTTCCTGGATCCATGATCTTAGGACTCCCATATGTCCATGTCTTTCATAGCGTATATCTTGACAATTAACAGGGCACTCAGCGTTTGCCTCGCTATCATTCGAGATCACTCAGATAAGAGGGGGAGGAAATTCTGGAATTTGCCTTGACAAGGTTTTGAAAGCCAGCATCATTGTTGGCCCTGCATCCAAGAATGGCAACATTGAAGGGAGCTAGTCCCAGTTCAGTCACATCAACACAAGGCTAGCTTGCCAAAGTAAGTGTCAGAAAACACATTTTTCATCAGCTGACATGACATCCCACTATAACTGTTTCCATCATAAGGGCTTCTGAGCCATGTTTTTGAGGACCAAAGATGCTTATCTAAAATGATGAGAATAGAGAACAAATGAGAATAGAGAATGTCTGCTGGAGAACATTTGGACTGAGGGACTGCATGAGTTTGGAAATTATAATTAAAAGTGAAGCTGACTACTTATGCATACTGAATACAGCACCACAAATGTGCTGGGTCTCCCAGCAACAGGGAGCCACTAGCAGAGGGACAAATCAGTCTGGGTCAGACCAATGAAACACACTGAATCTTCTGTGCTAATCAGTAGTAGAATGGGGAAGATAGGGAGACCCAATTTCAAAACAAAACAAAAGATAAAATAAAATTGCAGAAAATGCGGCTTCCTCCCTTTCATGGCCTATCAATAATGGTTAATTGGGTGCCAGATGGAGATTGTAGATCAATGACAATGAAAGGCTGGGTTAACAGCTGGGATAGATCACCAGAGAAACATCAAAGATCAAAGAAAAATTAAAGGAGAATTGTTGGTTTTTTAAGTTATCAACCCATATGTAGAGTGTTCCCTTTGATTCTGGACTTCCCCCTTGGGCATCAGCTTTGCTTATAAATACAGCTCTCTTCCCTAATAGACCACAGTGGAGTTATCTGTCTCTTCTTTTTGTGACCCTTACAAACTAACCAAACCTCCAGGATGAAAGTCTTCTGCATTCTCTTTGCCATGCTCTTCGTGGCTGTTCAGACCCTGACTCCAGATGAAGAAGAACAAACAGAAGATTTCCCCCTTTTGGATGGAGAAATGGAAAAAGCTGACTTTTGGTGGCCTTCAAAATATGAGAAAAAAAATGAGATCGGTAAGAAATAACAATTCTACAGCTCTCCTAGGAGTTTCAGTTTAGTTGTTTCCCGAAAATGGTGGTTGGACTCTTCTGTCCCTAATTTGGGAGACATTCTGGGGAAATACAACCCACTAGAGTATTTTCCCAAAGGATGGTTTGGAATTTTTGCCCTCCAATGGAGTAAAGAGGGATCAGGTAAAAATCTAAATTATGTTCCCCTTGAAGAATCCCCATTTCCAAACTTCCCTGTTACCATTGAGGGCACCAGCATCTTCAAAGGTCCCTTGGACTCTCAACCTTGGTGTTATCCTCAACTCTTCACTATTTCTTACCCCCATATCCTGGTTGCAGTAGTCTCATTTCTTACCTCCACCTCCCTTCTACTATCTACTCTTTAGTCTAGTAACACAAACTTCCTTTTTGGTCCTCCAAGAAGATACTTCATCTCCCAACTACAAATATTTTCACTGGCTATCCCTCATGCCTGGAATACTATCTCTCCTCACTTCTGCCTCCTGCCTTCCCCTGGCTTCTTTGAATTCTCATCTTAAATCCCACCTTCCCTTGGAAGTCATGTCCAATCTCTTGTAATTCTAGTGCCTTCCTTCCATTGCTTATTTTTCATTTATCTTCATATTGATTGTTTGGACATATCTGTTCACCTGATAACTCACCTAATAAACTGTGAGGTCTTCAAGGGCAGAGACTGTCTTTTTCCTTTCCTTGTATTTCCACCTCATAACCCAATGCTCTGCTAGGCTTAATAAACTGCCTTATAGTGTTAAAGACAGGAACCATATACTGTATTGGAGTGCTGGGTGAGCATAAAATAGGAGCTTGGACAGCAAATTACAAGAACTAGAAGGTAGCTCTGCTGGAGAAATAGAGAAGGGAAGACATAGAACTGAATAAATTCTATTCTGTTTTAACTAAATTCAACTTGTAAGGAGTACCTGATATTTACAAGGTAATTTGAAGTAAAGTAAAAGGCTTTGGGTTAGGGTTAGAGATCAAGTGCAGTAACTTAGGTGAATGCTTATAACATAGTCTGCTTAAAAATGTTTGTTTCATCTGAATTTTTGTTAAGGATGTTTTCAGATCAGAAAGATTTAGAAGCCAATTTCCCAACTAGCTAGAACCAAGCTGAACCCTTCCTTCCCATACTGCCATACTCATCATTCCCTTAAAAATTGCCCAAATATCTATAGTGATTTAAGATTTGAAAAAGCTATACATTCATTATCTCATTTGATTCTTACAAACACGTGTGAGGCAAGTGCTATTATTATCTCCATTCTACAGAATGATTCAGTGTAGGGGCCTCAAAATCAGGCAGAATTGCTTTAAAGGTGGCCTCTGATACATACTGACTGTCTGGTGCTGAGCAAATGACCTAAACCTTTCAGAGATCCTCGTGTGTCTCTACAGTTAGAAATGGCAGAGAAAATGCCAGTTAATGGACGCTGGTAGTTTCTTCTCTTGAGAGTTCCAGGAATCAATGAAATCACTATTCTATTCCCAGCACTAAAGGAAAGTGAAGCTGAGGGACTTTAGATGACTTGCCTGGGAAATCGAATTAGGCAGTTTATAAAGAGTCTTCTAGGTATTTCATCTATGATCTTGTGAATAAAATAAGGAATCATCTCATAAGGAGGCAAACAGAAGCCCAAATCAGTGAGTCAGAGAAGAAGCCACAGAAGAGTTTTAAATACTATCAGACTGTGTAAGACTTCAGAAGGCTGACTAGGGAAACTGGCTCCTTAAGAACAATCTGATTTCTACCTTTCCTTGAAGCTATGATGGTGGCCCACTGGCCAGAGCTAGTAAGGAGCTAACAAGTCATTAACTCACAGACTATGTAAATTGTTTCCATGTTTGTGGCTATGCTTGTATGTGCTGGAGCTGATTGGGGCTTGTATTTGCAGATGAACTCAAGGCAGAGGTAGAAGCTCGTTGTCAAAGAAAAAATGGTGTCTGCCGAAGGCGCTTCTGCAGAAGAAATGAAAAATTGGTGGATTTCTGTGGTTTAATGAAGTCTTGCTGCAGCAAGAAAAATACCACAGCTTAATACTTTTAGAAAGAACTGTTTCACGAAGAAGTCTTTCTCAGCCTGCAATTGGCCTCTTCTCAATAAAGAATGAGGTTATTTCTGTAACTGAAATGTATTCTCAATTCTATTGATTAGGAAGAATAAAGAAAGTTGGCACCAGTATCCCAGAGTTGCATGTTTCTCAGCCAAAGGTGGCTTCAAGATGCTAACAACACATGTTCCTTGAAGCATGTTCTAGTATCATGAGGCTCGAACAATGTAGTCTCTAAAGTAACAGAAAACACTGTTTACCATTTTTCTCAGAAAGGGAACGACCTTTATTAAGACCTACAAAGGGCTTCAGTGGGTAGGAACACAGCCATTTGGCCTCATCTTCAGATTGTATGCTGCAGTTCAATACAACGAAATACCACAAGCATTCTTAAGCTCCCATTATATGTCAGGAATTAGGAGAGGCAATGAAGTACATAAAGAGAAAAGTATGTAAAGAATAGGCATAATAGTACAGAACTGTACTTTCCAACTGGGTAAGCAGCAAGCTTTGGAGCATCATAGAATATTTTATATTTTTGAGAGAAACACATTGCTGAGATCTAAAACTCAGCCAATTCATATTTCTGTGAAGTTGGGTTTTTGACAATTTCTGTGATTTTTTTAAAAAGTGCTACATTATAATCAACAAGAAAAAGGAAATAAAGACAACAGTGCCTAATCTGAGTCCAAGATTTTTGAGAAGCTGTGCAGTATTCGGTAGATATACATATCCCACTAGTAAGCCATTGAGATTACTTAAGAATAAAGTAAAGTAAAAATATTATTTTTTCAATTTCTGTGTATTATTTTTCAAATGGCTACTAATTGGTAGGACATAAATACTTCATGAGTCATTAGGACCTAACTGCTTAATAAACAGAATTGTTAGGTATTTCCTTTTGCTGTGAGAAAATTTCTGAGATGCTAAGAGTTCTGTGAACTGAGAGAGTTTGGGAACTTCTCAAGAAGAAAGACCTCTGTACTTATGATAATGAACCCAGGTCTTATGACTCTACTCTACTTCCCTGCTGTAAATTGGGTTGAATAACTTAGCCTCTCTGAGGCTCCTTTCCCTCATCTGTAAAATGGTGCCAATAAGGCACATGTGTCCTACTTCACAAGATTGTTGTGAGGAAATCCCTTTCAGAATATGACTCCAGAAATTTAAGCGATTATTCAATTCAATAATTTTTAATGGTTTGGGTAGTAAAAGATACCAAAAGCAAAATGTTTATTGAAGAAACATTTGACTTCAGGTTTCCCATCTGACCAATACTTTGGTGAATAAACTGTCTTGTCTTCAAGTGACCATATCTAAGAGACAGGCAATTCCAGAGGATGCTCAATTTGAGTTCACCTTTTGACTCTTATGTTGGCTAAAATTCCACCATTAGGAAGTGTGGAAGAGGCATGAAGGAAGAGAGAATTGTCATGCATGCAAGATAGAAAGCTAGGTACCTGATCTTCCAATCAAGGTGAAGATTCCAAACAGAATGTTCCCAGGAAAGCAGTTGGAGCCCGGCCAGAGGAGATGAACTGAGAGACTTCTTCTTTGCGGGTTACTGACCAAGGAAGACTGGCTTTGTCTGTCCTAGGTTGAAGGACCTTTGGGGGGGGACTTCTGGAATTAATCTGAGAAGAAATTAACTTTTGTTGGTGGTTTTGTGTAATTGGAAGAAGAAAGAAGACTAAACAGTTGTCCTCCATCTCTCTGACTGTCTCTGTGTCACAGCTGTGACAGGACTGACATTTCCCAAAATCTTCCCAATCCTCCTTATAGATTAGGGACACCCCCTATCCCTCTCACCTCAATCCCCATCCTGTTGTTCCCAATAAACCCCCTTACTTGATAAAGGAAAAGAAAGGAGTTTTTCCTCATAAATCTCACAGTCCACTCAGGAGGCAGGGGCGAAGCCAAAGGCTTCAAGAAGAGGGTGGTTAAGGGAGGAGGGTAGGAAATATCTTGATCTATTAGCCATCAATAGTGATCAATAGGCAACCCCAGAGTACCCCTTCTTGTAGCATCTCTCTATCTCTCAGAAGTACCTCTATCTCCATTACAGCTGGTTTCCCTTAGTATTTCTCTAGTCACAGCCAGAGTATACCCAGTTATAGCAACTAGAAATATTCTCCACAGATTATCTCCATTACAACTAGACACTCACAGGTTCCGCTAGTAGCATCTCTCCAGTCACAGTCAGCCAGAGTATCCATTTACCACAACCAGAAATATTCTCCAAAGATTATCTCTTTATTACAGGAGTTATTCTCTTGACTTATAAAGGTTTTAGGTTTCCAGCATCTCCCACTTACAGGCAAATGTCAGGAAATGATGGGGGAAACTAAATCTTTAGCCATCTCCTTGGTAGAAGTGAACTCAAAGTTAGCTGAGGGCCAGGAAATTCCATGGAGAAGAGACCCAGAAAACATCCACTCTCTGGGATAGGAAACAAAAGGGTGAAAAAATGGGGAAAGGAAGAAAAAAAAGGAAATCACCTACTCCACACTAGTTATAGTGTTTGCTCTGCTGCCTCCCTATATTGGTGTTGGCTGGGTCTCTGGCCTCATGTTCCCTGTTGTGAATTTCCATGCATTTTATGCTAGACTAGGGAAAGCTTCATTTCAATGGTCATTAATTTCTCTTTCAAGGAGAATGGAAATTATTATGGAAAGAAGTGAAAGTATATATATTTTCCATCTGGTCTACCTCTGCCAAAAGGCTTTAGGGCTTACTGTGGTCATATTTCTTGGAGGGAGCTTGGGAAAAGTACACTGATAATAAGATGAGAAAGAGACAATGGCTGCCATAGCTGAGGCATTCCATCACCTGGGTCACATACAACCTATTGAGGTTAGATAACTATTGCCACTTTTTCTCCATTTGCTGTGCATGATTCAGGAGAGCTCTTTGAGATACTTACCAGTCCAAGTGGAGCCTTGCAAATGTGATAGAAATTCTAACAATCCCCTCAAAAAATGGTTTTCTCTACATTTTTAACAAAGGCAAAGATGAAGGCCTACAGGACCTATTTACCAAATTTTCAGCTGACCCCAAATTAGAGGGGATCATTTCCATGTTGGATGACAGAGTCAGGATCTTAAAATATGTTGGTAAACAAAGGCAAAGGTTAACTAAGAAAATGACATTTAATGGAGATTGATTTAAAATTCTATACTCATGCTTAAAAAATTAAAGAATACCAATATAGGATGAGGAAGATATACCTAGAAAATCATGTGAACAGCATCTAGGAGTCTTATATTATTGCAAATTCAGTATCAGTCAACATGTCAACAAAAAATGCTAACACTATATATTAGACTAGTTTAGAAGACGCACACACACACACACACACACACATATATATATAGTATATATATATCTATATATATATACATAATGCAGGAAATATGATAGTCCCATTGTGCTATATTATGCTTAGAATAAATTTAGAGTATTCCAAGTTCTGGTAAACCCATTTTAGTGCTAGCCATGGTTTATTGCCCAGGATATTAGACATACATACATACATCAGAATCAATCTGGTAATCCATTAGAAAAATATCACTTTACTTTTGCTCACTACATTACTTATTACTAGTCTTCCACTGATGTAGACAGTTTTCAGCTTTCATACAAACACTCAAAATCACAGCTCAAATACTGTATGCCAGACAGATTATGCCACAACAATGTAAAAACACATGTAACTTATAGGTACAAATCAACACATACAAGAGACACATAAAAGAACTACAAAATCTCCAAAAAAAATATCAGTATAATTCTCTTCTCTCTGTATAAATGGAGATTTTGAGCCTTTGGACTTCATCCCCCAGAAGTCCCTTAGTATTTCCCAAAATTCCCTTTTCCTGTGTCCCCACATTTTCCTCTTTTAGAACCTGTGACCAGGCTGAATTCAGGCAGTTCTTTTGCCCTAGTTATTATTAATAAATTTTTTTAATATGATACTTAGTTATTGAAATGAATTTTAAAACTCACACCTCCACAGGAAGTACTACTCAGTATCACTTGTAAAAATGAAATTTAAATCTCAATAATAAAAATATTTAGTAGATTTATTAATGATCATTAGAAATCAAGGAATAAAGAGGATACAAAATAAAGACCACATATCCACGGCTGATCAACCCATTTCAAAATCTCCACTCACCACCATCACCAAGCCTGCTGCAGGCCCAAGAGAACAAGCAGGATTGCCCACTCAATATTTATCCCCTGTCTACAGGAAGTACATAATGACAGGAAATCAGTGGGTTCCTGGGAAATGTAACTCTTTTTTAGGGTAATTATACATTCCATTCTGATGATCAATTTTGGAGGCTAGTCTCCCCAATTTGATCATTTAATAAAATCAACTTTTAAATTATAGTAATTTGAGGATAAAAGGGAAAAGAACAAAACCATTGTTTTCTAGGAGCATTGACAAAAAAAAAACAGTTAGGGGGCAGTCCCCTTTGGCATAAGCTTATACATACCCAAACAAATTCATTCAACCCCACAGAGTTCAAATCACCACATCCCAAAGTTCACTCTGGATCTTCTGGTGCAGTGTGTGGACTGTGGAAGCATTTTCATGGTGCCTTCTCCAAACAGTTCACTTTCCGGATTCAGAGAGGTAGCATGTTTCTTATCCTAAAATTATTCTTAAAAAAATTAAACTTTGCATTTTAGAATAATTATTATTATATTATAATTATTATATATATTATATATAATAATTATAATAACATTCCCCCCTGAAAAGGGTGTTAAAAAAACACAGGGATCACTTAGTAATGCATGGCTGATTTATGAGGTATATCAATCAATTGACAAAAGAATTCAAAAGAATAAAAAATTCCAAATAAAAGATAAAAGATAAATTCTGGATGAAATATAAACTATCAAAATCTAATGTGTAAAAAATCTAAGTAAAAGAAAAATAAATTTATAACAAGTCCTTGAATCAGGGCCCAATTAAAGTAATTTCTGTACCATAAGTCTGTAGGACAGAATGTAATAATATTTCACTTACCCATTTGCAGCCAAGACTACAGAAATTTGCCATACTATAAGAGAGGAAAAGGACTAGATTTTTTTGTGTGATAGGGAAGTGTCATTCCCTAGACTGATTTTACCTTCACTCTCAGGGATAGGAGGAGCCAGGATGATAGCCAAACTTTGCTACTTCTCTGTGAGAATTTCACAAAGAGTGTGGTACAAAGTGTCCTATGTCTTAACATGTGTCAAGCTCCTCAACCTTGAGTTTCACACTAGGTACAAGTCCTTTTGAATTGGCTTAGAAGATCATCAATCTTACCTTGATTGGTTTGGTCCTTTTTGACCTTGTGCTCCTTGGTACTGTGCATATTTCCATAAACCCCATTGGAATTGGTTGGTCTCCTTGACTTTGTGCTTCTTGGCACTGTATAATGGCTCTTTTGTATTCCCTTCTCCTGGAATCAGCCAGAATCATTAAGTAAAGTCCCATAATATTTTTTAAACAATCAGTAACACCATTTTTATAGTCTAAAGCTTTTTGGGGGGTATATATTGACATTATAGAAAATTTATTTTAAACTTATATTACAGCAAAATCAAAAACGTTAAAGAAAATCTCCTCAATACTGGTGACATGTGCTTCAAATACGAAAAGGAGAGAAAAATTAAAAAAAGAAATAACATATTGCACATGCAAGCAAAACAATAATAAAGTTTTTAAAAATAAAAAACATATAGCTTACAATTGTTGTCACACTGTGTCAGCTAAGGAAAGGTTGAGTACAAAGGTTTCTCACCAAAAAAAGAGATCCATGTCCTCCTTCTAACCTGTCCATGATCCACTGTGAGTGCAAAGCAAATGATTTTCACAAAGTAACAGTTTTTTTATAAAGAACAGTAATAAGACAGGTGAGGCACATTCAATAAGTATAAAAATCCCTAAATTTTAATAGCCCATTCAATGACAATAGCAAACAAACCCACAATCATATTTTACATAAATCTTCTCTATGACATTAAAAAAAAAAACTTAGAAGCCAATGGATACTTGTCACAAGTTTTTCAAGTTTAACAATGTTTTAACCTTGGCTGGGATATTTTTTTTAAATCTATTATTGCCATCATTACAAAAATGTGCCAAAGAAGTCTAAAAACAAAACAAAACAACAACAACAACAAAAAACCCTCTATACTGTTGCTGTTGGGTCTAAAAATGTCACCAAGAATCTAGAACATTCTGGTGAAAGTGTAAAGTGAGCTGAAGAGTTACAAATGAGAGATGCTCCCTCTTGGGAGCCATCCAGGGGTACCAGGCCCTGGGATCAACTTCCCAGCTCCTTTGGTATGAGACTATAATAATGTCCCATCAATTCACATTTTTACAAATGTGGGAGGAGGGGATTTTAATTGTACTTCACTTCTGTTACTAAAATGGACCTTACCTCTTGTTACAAATAACTCAGAGGTAGGCAAAATTATCAGTCCGAGATGTTGAAAAAAAATTTTTTTAAATCATGTCTAAAGGCCCCTTAAAATCAATTTGAGATATTTAGTTCATTAAATTTACCAAAGGTTGTTATACAATTATAACCAGTTTTGATGAATTTTGTAAAATAGAAACTCACAGACTCCATATAGACAATTTAGGTAAATGAAGTAAAAAAGCCAAATTTCTCCAAGTCAAGGTAAAAAGTTAGATTTTATTGGAAGAGGGCCAAGTCCTCCAATAAAAATGTTCTGTTGTATGTATTATATTGTTGGACCCCGGCAAGAGACAATGCCCAGAGGCCGAGACCTACTTTTTATAACAAAATGAATACTTCCTTACAAGATCAGAAGACATAACATCATATAGGCCTTATTTAGAAACAGTTACCCAATTACAAAGATGATTGGTTAGTTCATTTCGGAAAGCCCATATTAGTCTTTAGACTAATGACTAAGTCAAGTCAAATGATCATTATCTCTCTCTCTCATCTGATCTGGGGGAAGAGATGCCTATTTCCAAACAGGAAAGGGTGAGTGATGTTTGTGCCATATTGGGACATGAGATTCAGATAGTCAGCATCTTATGATAAAGGGAAGTACAAACTTAGAAACATTTTTTATGCTTTAGTTAGAAATCCTTGTAAAAATTATGAATTTTACTGATTGTATTAAGATTATAATGGAATGTATACTGATCACTTTAGAATCATAATACTGATTATCTTAAACCTATCACTATCCCTAAAATCCAATCAAGTATAAGGGGGTAGGGGCCTTTTTTCCCACATTATCCCTCCTCTGATCCAAAGAAAACTGCCAACAATTTTCTTCTGGATCATTTACAATCTAAAAACAACACAAAATTTAACATGATAATGTCAACAGGCACACTTATCTTAATACATAAGAGATTGATTATACCTTAATAAGTTTGATTAACAGTATATAGTCCCACAGTCAACATGATCTCACAGCATTTAATTCTTTCAGATGTCTTCCTTCTTCCAAGTTGATAAATCTGCCCTATCCACCATTTTGGTGGATCCAGGCCATCAACTTAGTCTCTATGTAAGTCACCATCCAGTTCTTAACTAGTTGAATCTGTGGACTTGTTGTAGAACCAATACAGCTGGGACCAAACACAGCATCAAAATATAAAAAGTCCCACTATACAACCTAGTGGGAATTCACCTGCAAAGAAGTTCTCTTCTGGACTCAATAAGTTATCATAACCTTTCTGTTTAAGTTTGTAGATCACAAAATCAGCCACAAGAGCAGGGACATCAATAGGTACTAGAGATGCCATTGTGGGAAGATAACCTGTTAATATTCATAAAAGTAACAATAAATATTAACTGATATATCCATATATTTTGAGAGACAAAGGGCCATGAGACAGTAAGTAACAGACATCACAAATCAAACAATATTACCATACTGACAAAAATCACAAAAGTATTGTTGCAAAGTTCCAAAGAAAGAAGGAAAACAATATTGCATACAGGGAAGACCAAAAAAAATCATCTTTGATGTTCTAAGGTGTCAGCATTAATCTGTATTGCAGCAGCAGCATATTTTAAGAAATGACAATGATGGCAATCAAGGAGAGTCAGTACAGTCCCTCTCCTGACAACTATGATACTTCTATAGAATGAATAAAAAGTTGAACACCATGGTACATTCTTCCTTTTCCTAAACCCATTACATATACAACACCTGTATAGAGATGTGATTGTTGTAACTACAGAACCATTAGATAATTGATGTTGAAACATTTGCCAAGTAGGTGGTACATAAGGAGCCATATTTATCAGTAGGTACAGGGCCAGTTGATTCCATTCCCACAGTGTCTCGGGGGTCACCATGTACCCATTCCAAAGTATTTGTAAAGCATTTCTAAGGTCTATAGAATTTCCAATAATATTAGATTAGAGTTCAAATAGAACAGTAAATATTCCTCAGGACCTACAAAATAAACCAGGATAGCATACACCATGCTCACACTTAGGATAACAAATAATCAGGGAGTTCCAAATGATCACTTCCCCAAACTAAAGGCAACAGTAGTAGCTCAATAATAGTTAAATCCCAAGTGCTATAGGCTCTCCTCAAGGCAGGTTGGGTAGTGGTTGGTTCTTTATCTACAATAGTCTGTACTATGAAGGTAGTGTAATATGCATGATGTATTGCACAACTTAAACACTGGAGTATGAAGGGCATAAAGGACTCTAGTAGCAAGCTTTAACCAAATCCTCATGTGCATATTGAGAGTGGAATTCAGTTTGAATGAGATGTTTGTTATTACTATTGTTGCTGAAATTTTCATGTTGTGATATTTAAATTAGTTGTGGGGCTTAAATTATTGTAGATAAAAGAGTAGGAGCCATAAACTATGAGATTTTAAATAGTTGAGGTCTTAAACTGTAGTGATTAAAATAGTGGAAGATATAAATTGTGATAGATATAAGAGAGGGTGAGTAAATTTGACCTCAGAAATATGTTTCACTAAAGTGTCTTGGGTTTTAAAATCAAATATAAGGTGGTCACTAGGGAAATATTCCCAATTATTCAAATACGCAAGTCAATTCGGTTGTATAGAGTTTTTAATTAACAATACAATGAGTAATCAAAGAAAGAGAGAGAGAGTAAGAAAGGAATAAGTATGAAGGGCCTCAAGCCAATATGGCCTAGACCTGAGCCTTAAAAGAGAAATCAGTCAGTTTTTTAACACTCACCACAAGGTTTGACTAAACAAGGATACTAGTGACACCAGGCCAGCGTCCTTCCTCAAAGAGTCTTCCAGTCAGAGATTGCTCCAAAGGGCTTCTCTCAAGAGCCTCCAGAGCTCCTACCCCAGAGGGACAGAGTCCCTCAGAGGAGCTCCTCAAGGAACTCTCCTTCAGAATGAGAGTCAGAAATCGAGATCCCTGAATGAGATCCAAGCTCTTATTTTTAAGGGCAAAATCTCCTCTGTCACCTCCCCTAAGTCCTTACATCTACAAATCACTGTAGATATTTCTAAAGGACTGCCCATTTTGAATTCACAGCTGAGTAGTATTAATCTCTTTAGTAAGTCAGGAAAAAATACTGCTGTGTTGACAAATTTCATTAAGAAAAAACCTCTGAATAAGTTATCACCCTTTTAGGTTTAAGTAGTTTACAAGTTGCCCCACCTTTATAGGTACTTAGTATCCCACTGTATCAATTCTTTTTTTTTTAATATATTTTATGTGATCATTTCCAAGCATTATTCGTTAAAGACATAGATCATTTTCTTTTCCTCCCCCCCCAACCCCCATAGCCGACGCGTAAATCCACTGGGCATTACATGTTTTCTTGATTTGAACCCATTGCTTTGTTGATAATATTTGCATTAGAGTGTTCATTTATAGTCTCTCCTCTATCATGTCCCCTCAACCACTGTATTCAGGCAGTTGCTTTTCCTCGGTGTTTCCACTCCCATAGTTTATCCTTTGCTTATGAATAGTGTTTTTTTCTCCTAGATCCCTGCAAATTGTTCAGGGACATTACACCGCCATTAATGGAGAAGTCCATTACGTTCGATTATACCACAGTGTATTAGTCTCTGTGTACAATGTTCTCCTGGTTCTGCTCATCTCACTCTGCATCACTTCCTGGAGGATGTTCCAGTCTCCATGGAACTCCTCCACTTTATTATTCCTTTTAGCACAATAGTATTCCATCACCATACCACACTTTCCTCAGCCATTCCCCAATTGATGGGCATCCCCTCATTTTCCAGTTTTTGGCCACCACAAAGAGCGCAGCTATGAATATTTTTGTACAAGTCTTTTTGTCCATTATCTCTTTGGGGTACAGACCCAGCAGTGCTATGGCTGGATCAAAGGGTAGATATTCTTTTGTCTCCCTTTGGGCATAGTTCCAAATTGCCCTCCAGAATGGTTGGATCAGTTCACAACTCCACCAGCAATGAATTAATGTCCCTACTTTGCCACATCCCCTCCAGCATTCATTACTTTCCTTTGCTGTTATGTTAGCCAATCTGCTAGGTGTGAGGTGATACCTCAGAGTTGTTTTGATTTGCATCTCTCTGATTATAAGAGATGTAGAACACTTCTTCATGTGCTTGTTAATAGTTTTGATTTCTTTATCTGAGAACTGCCTATCCATATCCCTTACCCATTTATCAATTGGAGAATGGCTTGGTTTTTGTACAATTGATGTAGCTCTTTATAAATATGAGTAATTAAACCTTTCTCAGAGGTTTCTATGAAGATTTTTTCCAAATTTGTTGTTTCCCTTCTGATTTTAGTTACATTGGTTTTGTTTGTACAAAAGCTTTTTAGTTTGATGTAGTCAAAATTATTTATTTTACATTTTGTGATTCTTTCTATGTCTTGCTTGGTTTTAAAGCCTTTCCCCTCCCAAAGGTCTGACATGTATACTATTCTGTGTTTACCCAATTTACTTATGGTTTCCTTCTTTATGTTTAAGTCACTCACCCATTTTGAATTTATCTTGGTGTAGGGTGTGAGGTGTTGATCTATTCCTAGTCTCTCCCACACTATCTTCCAATTTTCCCAGCAGTTTTTATCGAATAGTGGATTTTTGTCTGAAAAGCTGGGATCTTTGGGTTTATCGTATATTGTCTTGCTGAGGTCCCTTTCCCCCAGTCTATTCCACTGATCTTCCTTTCTGTTTCTTAGCCTGTACCAAATTGTTTTGATGACTGCTGCTTTGTAATATAGTTTAAGGTCAGTGACTGCAAGGCCCCCATCATATGTGTTTTTTTTTCATTATTTCCCTGGATATCCTTGATCTTTTGTTCTTCCAAATGAACTTTGTTATGGTTTTTTCTAAATCAGTGAAGAAGTATTTTGGGAGTTCAATGGGTATGGCACTAAATAGATAAATAAGTTTGGGTAGGATGGTCATTTTTATTATATTGGCTCGTCCTATCCATGAGCAGTTAATGTTTTTCCATTTGCTCAAGTCTAGTTTTAGTTGTGTGGCGAATGTATTGTAGTTGTGTTCATATAGTTCCTGTGTTTGTCTCGGGAGGTAGATTCCTAGGTATTTTATTTTGTCTAAGGTGATTTTGAATGGGATTTCTCTTTCTAGTTCTTGCTGCTGAGCTGTGTTGGAGATATATAGAAAAGCTGATGATTTATGTGGGTTTATTTTGTATCCTGCAACTTTGCTAAAGTTGTTGATTATTTCAATTAGCTTTTTGGTTGAATTTCTAGGATTCTTTAAGTAGACCATCATGTCATCCGCAAAGAGTGATAACTTGGTCTCCTCCTTGCCTATTTTGATGCCTTCAATTCCTTTATCTTCTCTAATTGCTACTGCTAGTGTTTCTAGTACAATGTCAAATAGTAGAGGTGATAATGGGCATCCTTGTTTCACTCCTGATCTTATTGGGAATGCATCTAGTTTATCCCCATTGCAGATGATATTAGCTGATGGTTTTAGATATATACTGTTTATTATTTTTAGGAATGACCCTTCTATTCCTATGCTTTCTAGTGTTTTTAATAGGAATGGGTGTTGTATTTTATAAAATGCTTTTTCTGCTTCTATTGAGATAATCATGTGGTTCTTGCTAGTTTGCTTGTTGATGTGGTCAATTATGTGGATGGTTTTCCTAATGTTGAACCAGCCCTGCATCCCTGGTATAAACCCTACTTGATCATGGTGAATGATCCTTCTGATCACTTGCTGGAGTCTTTTTGCTAGTATCCTATTTAAGATTTTTGCATCTATATTCATTAGGGAGATTGGTCTATAGTTTTCTTTCTCTGTTTTTGACCTGCCTGGTTTTGGAATCAGTACCATGTTTGTGTCGTAAAAGGAGTTTGGTAGAACTCCCTCTTTGCTTATTATGTCAAATAGTTTGTATAGTATTGGGATTAACTGTTCTCTGAATATTTGATAGAATTCACTGGTGAATCCATCAGGCCCTGGGGATTTTGTCTTAGGAAGTTCTTTGATGGCTTGTTGGATTTCATTTTCTGATATGGGATTATTTAAGAATTCTATTTCCTCTTCTGTTAGTCTAGGCAGTTTGTATTTTTGTATATATTCATCCATTTCTCCTAAATTGGTGTATTTATTGCCATATAATTGGGCAAAGTAATTTCTAATGATTGCCTTAATTTCATCTTCATCGGAGGTGCTGTCCCCCTTTTCATCTTTAATGCTGTTAATTTGCTTTTTTTCCTTCCTTTTTTTAATTAGATTGACCAGTACTTGGTCTATTTTGTTTGTTTTTTCAAAGTACCAGCTTTTTGTCTTATTTATTAAATCAATAGTTCTATCACTTTCGATTTTATTAATTTCTCCCTTAATTTTTAGGATTTCTAGTTTGGTTTTCTGCTGGGGGGTTTTAATTTGATCGCTTTCAAGTTTTTTCATTTGCATTTCCAATTGATTGGTCTCTGCTCTCCCTTGTTCGTTAATATAAGCATTCAAGGATATGAATTTACCTCTGATTACCACTTTGGCTGCATCCCAAAAGGTTTGAAAGGATGTCTCATCATTGTCATTTTCCTCGATGAAATTATTAATTGTTTCCATGATTTCTTCTTTAACTAAACGGTTTTGGAGTATCATATTGTTTAATTTCCAATTGGTTTTTGATTTGGTTTTCCATGTACCATTACTAATCATTATTTTTATTGCCTTGTGATCTGAGAAGGCTGCATTCATTATTTCTGCTTTTCTGCATTTGTGTGCTATGTTTCTGTGACCTAATGTATGGTCAATTTTTGTGAATGTGCCATGTGGTGCTGAGAAGAAGGTGTATTCCTTTTTATCCCTATTTATTTTTCTCCATATGTCTATTAATTCTAATTTTTCTAAGATTTCGTTAACTTCTTTTACCTCTTTCTTATTTATTTTTTGATTTGATTTATCTAAATTTTATAATGGTTGGTTTAAGTCTCCCACTAATATGGTTTTACTGTCTATTTCTTCCTTCAATTCTTCTAGTTTCTCCATTAGAAATTTGGGTGCTATATTATTTGGTGCATACATGTTAATTAATGATATTTCCTCATTGTCTAGAGTCCCTTTTAACAAAATATAATTACCTTCCCTATCCCTTTTGATCAGGTATATTTTTGCTTTGGCTTTATCAGATATCATGATTACCACTCCTGCCTTCTTTCTATCAGTTGAGGCCCAGAAGGTCTTACTCCATCCTTTAATTCTGACCTTGTGGGTGTCAACCCACCTCATGTGTGTTTCTTGAAGACAACATATGGTAGGGTTTTGGATTCTAATCCATTCTGCTCTTCGTCTACATTTTATGGGTGAGTTCATCCCATTCACATTCAAAGTTATGATTGTCATTTGTGGACTCCCTGGCATTTTGATATCCTTCCCTAATTCTAACCTTTTCTTCTTCAGCTCTACCTTTTAGTCCAGTGATTTACTTTGAATCAGTCCCCCTTGTCACCTCCCTTGATGTTTCCCTTTTTAGTCCCTCCCTTTTTTTCCCTCCCCCTCCCCCCTCTCTTTCCCTCCCTTTTTGTTTTCCTCTCCCCCTCCCCCCCCCCTTGGTTTTCCCTTCTCCCTACCCTTGTTGGGTAAGATAGAATTCAAGATACCAATGGATCTGGATGTTTTTCCCTCTCAGAGTTGATTTCCCTGAGATTAAGGTTTAAGTAAAAAAACCCTCTCTTCCTCTCCTTCTTATAGGAGTTTTCTTCCCCTCCCCTTCCCATGTGAATCTTTGTGTGAGAAAGATTATTCTATTTGGTCTTTCTTTACCCCCTATTTATACATTATATTTTCCCCACATATTAGTATTCATAGATTGATATAAATGTAGTCCTTATAGAAGAGAGTTTGAGTAAAAGAAGGAGATAACATTTTCCCCCTTTCCTTAATATTTACCTTTTCAGGTATTCCTTGCTCTTTGATTTTCGGTATCAAACTTTCCACAGAGCTCTGATCTTTTCTTTGCAAAAAGTTGGAAGTCTTCTATTTTGTTGAATGCCCATACTTTCCCTTGGAAGTATATAGTCAGTTTTGCTGGGTAGCTGATTCTTGGTTGAAGACCCAGCTCTCTTGCCTTTCTGAAGATCATGTTCCATGCCTTACGATCATTCAGAGTAGAGCTTGCAAGGTCTTGTGTGACCCTGATTGGCATTCCTTTATATCTAAATTGTCTTTTTCTGGCTTTCTGTAGGATTTTTTCTTTTGTTTGATAGCTTTGGAATTTGGCAATTACATTCCTGGGAGTTGTCTTTTGGGGGTTTAGGGATTTAGTTTAGTAGAAGATGTTCTATGAGCTCTGTCAGTGGCTGTATTACCCCCTTGTTCTAGAATCTCTGGGCAATTTTCTTTGATTATATCTTGTATCACCATGTCGAGTTTGGTGTTTATTTCTGGCTTTTCTGGAAGTCCAATTATTCTTAAATTATCTCTTCTCCCTCTATTTTCCAGATCTGTCACCTTGTTGGTGAGATATTTTATGTTCTCTTCTAATTTCTTGGTATTTTGGCTTTGCTTTATTAATTCTTGCTCTTTTACACGATCGTTGTCGTCCAGCTGCCTGATTCTGGCCTTTAAAGCCTGGTTTTCCTTTTCAGTTTCATCACACTGGTTTTGTAGATGTGTGAATTTCTTTTGCATTATTTCCCACTTTTCCTCCCAGAAGGCTTCCATCTTTTTGGTCATTTCTGATTCAAATTCTTCATGTGTTTGTGGAGAATTTCCATTTCCTTTGGAAGGTTTTGGAGCATTTTCTTGTGCACCGTCTTCTATCTCCTCTGTATTTTGTATTTTGGCTCCATAGAATGTGTCCAAAGTCACCCCTTTCTTCTTATTTTTCTTGGTATTTTGGGGCTTCTGTGCTTCTGTGGAGTTTGCCATCTCTGAATGTGGAGGATTAGCTTTTCTTATCTCTGTCTGGTGTTCAGAGGCTTTAGTCCTGGGCAGATTGTCGGTTCTATGAGCTTTCCCTGGGTTAAATTGAGTATGCCTCACTGGAACTGGAATGGAAGGGTCGGACCAGGGGGCCCCACTCTCCCCCGGCTCTCTGGGTCGGGTTGCTTTCCGGAAGTTGCCTTCAGAATAAATGGCCATGAGGCTGTTTCGTCGGCCCTGAGAGTTGCTGTTGTTTCAGAGGACCCTGCTCTCTGCGGGGGGCTGGGCTGTTGCTTCCCGGAGTTCCGAGGGCAGTGACTTTCACTGAGACTTGGATAGCAGGATCCAGCCCGTGAGGCTGTCTTGCCCGCCCTGAGGGTTGCTGTTGTTTCAGACGACCCTGCTCTCTGCTGGGGGAGCTCCGAGGGCAGTGACTTTCACTGGGCCTCGGATAGAAGGCCCTGAGGGTTGTTGTTGTTTCAGAGGACCCTGCTCTCTGAGTGGGGCGGGGCTCTGGCTTCCCGGAGCCTTGGACTCTGCGCTCCTACCCCTTAGGTCCGAGTGATCTCGGGTTCTGGCTTTTGAGGGGGGCCATACCTTTTGATCCGGGTCCAGGTCCAGGAGGAGGATTCCCAGGGTCTGTGCTGTTGATTGTTTTGAATTTCGGCGCCTTAGGAACTTATAGTTTGAGATTGGTCGGGAAGGGTTTTCCGGAGATCTGAACTTTAGCTTTCTCTAAGCCGCCATCTTGACCGGAAGTCCCCCACTGTATCAATTCTAAAACAGTCATGACTCAAAGAACTTCCTGTCCCTTCCGTAAGCATGGATCAAAGTACTTTCATTGTTTAGCAAACAGTTTTCTGTCCTAAAGTAGTCTTATGTAGGGTGGAGCAGGGACATTCCCAAGGCAAGGAGTTTTCACACTTAAGTAGAATTCTCACTATCTGCTAGGGAATTTTTTTAAGTAGAAGATTCCCCAATGTGGAAATTTCCAACATTCATAAGTCTGAGAAATTTTGAGGTTTACAAGGTTCAATTTATTTTCCTACTTATTTCCAATTTCCTATCTATCTAATATTATTATTATTATTATTATTATTATTATTATTATTATTATTATTATCCCTCCCTCATGAGACTAGAGAACTATGTCTTGGAGGAATAACTAGAATGTTGAAAAAGTCAGGCTTCAAAAAACTCTATGGAGGCAAAATCTGCCTCAACCTGATATAAGATGTACTGTGACAAACAGATCTACACCATTTGGTTGAGAAGTAGAATAGGCTTGAACTTTAAAGGAGCAGCTAATTCCCATATGACTATATGTACATTCCACTGAAAACAATTTTTTTATATTGACAAAAGCACTAGGTTGAAAATGATGTAGTTCAGAAGCAATAGAGCCTGATTGAACAATAGTTCCATTTGTTGCAATTCCTTTAACCTGTGTTTCAATTCCCTAGGGAATTGACCCCAAAAGTCACCCCAAAGCATAGAAGTATATACAGTAACAAAGGGTTTGGCCTTTAGAGGCAAATGATCAAATAACATTTTATAAGGGAAAACATGAAAATCGGTAATGAAAGCAGCATCTGCCTTTGAGGCAGGAAGAACTTCTACCAAATGAGTCAAATGATCAATGATAACCAAACAGTATTTCCATTGAGCAACGTTGGGCATATTTATAAAATCAATTTGTAAAGCTTCAAATGGGAGATAAGATAGAGGGTGACCACCATATGCAACCTTTCTAAAAACCTGTTGATTAAAAGACAAACATTCTGGACAACCTACAGTGATTCCAAGAAGCTACCAATGTGATTCGAGATGCTATCTAGACCCTTCTTATTGTATCCACAATTTTTCATGCACAAGAGTGACCACTTACATGTACTACCAAACACAGTCCTGCTGCTAACATTATTTTTTGGAAGAAATGGCTTGCCTTCCTCACTACTTATCCAGATCCCTGATACCTGCTTAGCATCATACTGCTTAATCCAAGTGTCCACTTCCTTGTCTTCATAGATGATTCCTGTCTAGTTTCCTTTATGGAGAACAGAGTCTTTCCCTGTATCAGGTTTCTCTTCTGGAATAGCCAGCATCATGGTGATCTTTGGCTGCTGACTTAGCAGCTAAATCAGCTCTTTGTTTCCTCTGGACACAAGATCACTTTTCTTTTTGTGTGCTGAACAATGTAAGATGGCCAATGCTCTGGGCAATTGTATAGCTTTTAACAAGTCCTTTATCAGATCAGAGTGGGCTACCTGTTTTCCGGTGGAGGTGACTTTGTAACTACAACATTTCCAGTGGCATGACATATTCCAACAGCATAACAGGAATCTGAATAGATGTTAACAGTCTTCTTCCCTTCCCCCCTGAGGTAAAACACTAATTTCCCTGGCCAAGTCGATAAGGATTTAGGAGGCTAATCATTGCCTAAGGAAAATACACCCTGGTTTTTTTCCATTGCCCTGAGAGTGGCTCCAAGTTTGTGAGTTCTGAAGATACAGTGGCAGCTACCAGCAGAAATGAAGATACAGTCAAGGCTGGGGCAGAAGCCAGAGCAGAAGCAGAAGCAGGAGCAGGACTAGGAACAAACAGGATAGGCAGCAGCAACCAAAGGCAGTAGCAAGGAATGAGGAATAGGAACACAGGCTCAAGGAGATGGGCAAGAGTCCTCAAACTGAAAACAGTCAGGCCCATAAGGAGGGTGACCAGGCAAAAAGTAGGGAAAGAAAAAGGCTCCAAAGAAAGGATGGGTGGGTAGGTGGGTGGGATGGGCAAAAAGCCTTAGCAGAAAAAAAGTGGCTTAAAATTTATCTAGGCTATCTTTAAAAATTGAGAAGTTCTCATCCTACTAGTGGTTGCCCAAAGCTGGAAAAATTAAATTTAAATCTCAATAATAAAAATATTATATTTTAGGAAGTTTATTAATGATCATTAGAAATCAAGGAATACAGAGGATACAAAATAAAAACCACATGCCCATAGCTGATCAATCCATTTCTAAATCCCCACTCATCACCGTCACCTAGCCTGCTGCATGCCCAAGAGAGCAAGCAGGATTGCTCACTCAACATTTACCCTGTCTACAGGAAATATATAATGACAGGAAGTCGGTGGGCTCCGAGGAAATGTAGTTATTTTTTAGGGTAACAGATTTTTCATTAAATACACTCTATGATTTGGACTTCGCTTGGGAAAGAATGAACTTCAGAATATCAACTGAATATCTTATGTTTTCTAGAATATCATATTCCAAGCTCTGCACTCCTTGTCATGGGTACTAAATTGTGTTTAATTCTAACTGACTCCTTCAATACTTGAATTATGCCTTTCTGGCTAATTTCAGGATTTTTTTTTTCATTTTATCTAGAAGCTCATCATTTTTACTAGAATATTCCTGAGTTTTCATGAAGGATTTCTTTCATGAAATCATTGGTGAATTCTTTTGATATCTACTTTGTCATCTGGTTCCAGGTGATCTGGGCAAGTTTCTTTTAAAAGATTTCTTGGGATATGATATCACAGAATTTTGTTTGGACATGTCTAATGATTCTCTATTACTACTAGTAGAGTAAGTAGAGTACTACTACTCTAGGTTCTAAAGTAGATTAATGATATCTATTTTTTTCTTCCTGATCTATTCTTCATGTCAGTTGTTTCTTCTATAAAATACTTTATTTTTCTTTTTTTTTTCATCTTTTAACTTTGATTTAATATTTTTTTTTTGTTTCATGGAATCATTTCTAAGTTTCAGGCAGTTTATTACATGGGTAAAATATTGTACATCTTGTGCCAAAATTTTAATTCCCTTTCCAATTTTTTTTCTTTCACACTTCTAATTTACTTTCCACCATACTAAGTGCTTGACTCTAGAGGAAAGAAAAAAGAACAATGGGTGGAAATTTAAAAGGAGCCTATTTAGGCTCCATGAAAGGAAAACTTCCCTAACAATTAGAATTATCACCTAAAATGGCAAAGTGTTGTCTTTGAGGCAGGAGGTTCCTTACCATTAGAAGTCTCCAAGTAGAGTCTAGGGGGAAAAAATCTGTTATTGGAGATGTTGTAGAGGGTACAGGTTGGAATAGTTGACTTCTGAAGACTTTTCTAACTCATAATATGTTTTTATAATGTCAATGTTGTTTCTTTAATGGATATCTCCTGTACTCAATTATTTTTATATTAAGTTGAAGCACTTCCACTTTCAGTGAGTAAGTATTTAGGAATATCTGTTTTAATATTATGCTGAGAAACTGAGAAGTGACCTAAGTTAGCACATGCCAAAGAGGAAGTGTTAGATGAAAAAGACTTATCTTGTCATCACCTTCTTGGAGAATCCCATGAAAATCACCTAACTCTTTGGGGCAGGGGTATACTTACAAATATATAACAACAAGCTCTCAAAAAGTCTTCCTGATGGCAAGCTCCACTCCAAGTAAAAAGACCACTTTCTACAATAGTGGACATGTAAACTACAAATCCTGGCATAAATGAAAATGTCAATTTTTTTCTGCTCTCAAAGAGCATCATTTTCAGTTTGTTGGTGATCAAATTCACAATAGAAAAGAAAATTTCTTTTTAAGAAAAAGGAGTACCTAGGTAACATGGCTGATAACACAAGATCTGGAAACAGGAGGATTGGGGTTCAAATCTGGCCTCAGACACTTCCTAGCTGTGTGACCTGAGGTAAATCATCTAAACCCAATTGCCTACCCCTTATCACTTTTCTGCCTTATAACAGATACTTAGAATTAATTCTAAGACAGAAGGCAAGGAATTTTTTTAAAAAAGAAAAGAAAAAGATGAGTTACAAGAAAGTGCTTACCAAATAGGGAGTAGTATGGTTCTAGCATTTACTACTTGGTTGTTATAGACAGAACTTTGTGCTTGTAGTCTGAAAATCTAGCAGATGGAATATGGAGTTTGTATAACTGAAATATTAGAGTGAGGAAGGGAAGGGTTTGAAAGAATGTTGGATATGAATCCCACCTCTGAAGTTAGTGGTTGGAGGCCCAGAGGTACATTCTTTAGCCTTTCTGGTCCTCAATTTCCTTATTGAAAAAAAACCAGAAGTGACAAGATGCACCAGGAAATACAATATATTTGAAGTTAGTCTGGACAGAGTTAGAATTTTTAATACACCAAGCATTATTCATGTAACCTGGAGCAAACACTTCATGTATTTGGATATTGGTTTCCTGTCTACAAAATTATAGGTCAGACTAGATAATGTCTAAATTCTATAAACCTAGTAGCACAGCCAACCTCACTAATTTCTTGTGAGGAAAGTACATTCAATACCATAGAGGTGGTAGTTTTTATGACTTTTTTTGAAAGAGTATATAAGTGCCAACTAATATATTTTTCAAAATGATCAGGGAAAGGATGTGTGACCAGAGAGACCAAGGTCTCCAAGGAAAAAAATATGAATCAGTGGACCAAGTTAATTTCAGAAGTGACAGGCTAGTGTAAAACAGGCTACACAGGTACCATACAGACACAAGTCTCAAAGGATGGTGTTTTAATTGCACAAATAGAATTGAAAAGAGCAGAGCATTAATCAGTAATTTAAGAACTCCAGAAGAATATCCTCAAGAACATCCAGGAAGATCTTTGTTGCTCATTCACCTACACGCCTACAGCAGGTATATCCTATGTAATTCCTCAAACAACGGCCTGCCCGGTTTGCCTTTGGGCAGGTTTTTTTGCAAGTACAGCGTTTGTAGGTTACCTTTCCAGTCCCTGTGCAGAAAGAAAAATTGGAGGGTTAGTCTTTGTTACCTTGGAATATAGTTCAGCCATTCTAAATTAGCTCCATAAAACTGTGCTTGCTGACACAGGTACCTTCTTCTAGAGCAGTGATGGCGAACCTATGAATGAGTGCCAAAGATGGCACACAGAGGGCTCTCTTCAGGCATGTGGCTGCCCTCTCTTCCTAGCCTCCCCAGTTGGTTACTAGAAAGGCAGAGGAACTCAGGTAGAGGTGCTCCCCTCCCCCTCTCCACTGTGTCTGATGACAGTTTTTCACATTCCCGACCCCTCTGCACAGAAGCCCAATGGAAGCACATAGGAGGTAAGATGGGCAACTCATCCTGTGGCAGAGCTGGAGGGGAATAGAGCACTGGGGACACTCCCTTCCCCCTCTCCTTGTGCCTGCAGACATTCCTCACTTCACCACCCTTCTGCCCAGTAGCCCAATGGGAGTACTTTCTCCCTCCCCTGTGTGGGGTAAGGAGGAAAGTGGGGTGTGCCCAGAACTTGGGGGAGGGGCATGGCATGTGGTCTGGGAGGACAGGAATGACATTGGGTGTGGGGATGGAGTGGGGCCTGGTACGCCATCTCTAAAAGGTGGCCATCACTGTTCTAGAGCATGGCACACAGGAGCACTGGAGGATTTAAATGCACCTAAGATGTTAAATAGCTGCGTGATTTTGTTTCGAATCACTTAACCTTGGGGAACTTCAAATTCCTCCTCATCAAAATAAGTGAATTGACCTAGATGACACTTAATACCCAGTCTGCATCAAAATCTTTCATCTATGATGAATAAATGTTTGTGGACTGATAATCCCAATAGCCTAGTCGCAATGTTACTGAAAGGCCCAGAGAGGAGCACTGACGACTCACACCTCAAACTTAATATTTTACAGGGCCCTTATCTCCCAGCATCCCTTCAATGAGCCCAGAAAAAATCCTGCCTCCCCAACCTGACCCCCATTCACTCTTATTCTTCCATAATTCTCTCTGGGAAATACAGAAAATGTCAGGCAGGCTTCTCTGAAGGACAACTTCAGAGTTAGAATATCAAAGTCTTATCAAATTCTTTGTTCTTCAGAGCATTAGGACAAGTTCCCCTGTTGCAATAGGATCCTTGTGGCAGACTCCTAGCTATAGGACTTAGAAGGCTCTCAGGAAGGAGTAGTCCCTCACTGCCCAAATTCTCCTAGCTTGCCTTGGCATGATGCCCTCTTACCTGGAGTAGATTTTGTCAGGAAGAAGTCGTCAAAGAAATTTTCATCCAGCAACACTTGATCAGTATCTTCAGGCTCTTCAGCCTGTTCACCCTCTCCTTCCACTATCTCTCCTTCAGGTTCCATTTCTTCCCCCTGAAGACTGAGATCTGTTTCTTCCACTGCACTCTCAGCTGTGGCCTGGGCAGCCAAGAAGAGAAGGGCAAAGAGAAGACAGAGGGACCTCATAGTGGCAACTTGGCTGATACCTCAGTGTCACTGAGCCAACAACAGGTATCCAAGTTCAAACTGCTGATGGAGAGTCGACATCTGTATTTATACAGGTCTGTTTAGGGCAGGGCAGCAGTTCAGGTGTTTATGTGTGGCGATGGCTGAGGCCTCTTCCCTTGATGTTCCTTTGATCTGTCCCCTTTGACCCTCTTACTCTAGCTGGACTCAATTCAGAATGAACTTGTAAAAAATTACTCATTTCCCATCTGACTGACTCCTTATCTCCATAGAGAGTCACGCTTATTTGACAAAAATTTATTAGCCGAGATACACACACACAAACCAAAAAGTCTTCAAGCCAAAAAGAAAATAGGTTTATTGAAAGAGGACCAGTCTCACAACAAAGCCAGACTCCAGCTGGCAACCGAAGACCTCTAGTCTTGAGAGGAGCCTCCTTTTATAGTGCAGTTTACAGAAATGCTATCAAACCCACAGTTGAAGTTCTTTGACCCAAAGATGGCCCCAGGTACAGTATAGAGGGTTGGCAACTCTGACCTACATCAAGGAGCACAAACTCATAATAGAGTAAGGCTTATAGCTTAGTCAGCCTATGATGAATGGGGTCAGAAGTTTAACTCTTGGGGGGCATAATAGCAAAACAGAACAGAATTAAGGTCAGAAATACAATCTAAACCATTATCATTCACTTGGTCCATACCATTGACTCAGTAGATCCTTTGGCCATGGCAATCAGCATGTATATTCCCATGCAGTGGTCTTCAATACATGCAGGGGTTCATCGACCAAGTGCAACAGAAGGATTAGTCCAAGAGATGTTCTAGACTCGGGTCCTGTGGCCTTTGGCCAAGAGTGTATAACAGCCCAGTGTAAGTTACAGAATTATTACAGAATCATAAAGGGAATGGGATTTCACATGGGGGCTCTTTGTTCTCCCTCCTTAAGACAGAGCTGTTGCCTCCCTTTTTCCCTGAATCCCAGCCCTTACCTACTGTAATCAAGCTTTCTTTCAGGTTTTTTTTTTTCAGTCTGGGGCCTCGTGTGCTAAACTTCATCACTCTAGTATTCCCCAAAGGGGAAGAAGTACAAGGGAAGGTGTTAGACAGTCCTAAATTGTATTCCTATCCAAGATATTGTTGAAACTAGAGAAATACCCATGGTCTCCACAATCCTGCAACACTAGCCAGGACAATTTGGAGCCAAGAACTTATGGTGTGTAGACCTAGATAATTGGGTTCATCGTGCTCCCAGGGAGATCGATCTGGGATCCAAGTGTGGGCAAGAAGAATAGAAAAAACTTGCTTGTGTTTAGGATTTTGGTGGATCATACCTGATATCTCCAAGAACTGCCTTCCTAGCTGCCTTTAATCTCCTTGCTAACAGTTTTTATCTTTTAAACTGCTTTTCACCATCTTGGGCCCTGCTTTAACCTGAGGGTGGGCTCAAAACTTGTGTTTTTAGCTGTATTATTTGTTTGAACCCTCAGCCTCAGAGTGTACCAAAGGTGGAACAGAAGCTGAGCACATTCCTTCAGTTTTAGGACTGGTGTCTTTGAGTAAGTGCTACTGAGATTTAGTTTCTTTAGATGTAAAATAAAGATTGTTTTACCAGCTGGTTGGCCTCCGAGTAATACTGTGAGGACTAAATAAGATAAATGACCATCAATTATTTTTGACAAGTACAAACCCTCTTTGGAAGCAACTTGAACTGTACTATTTTGGTCCTCTTGGAGGCCAGTGGGGCTGGCTCCCTTTGTGTGGTAGACATATAGGTCAGGCCCCAGTGCAACAGGCCCTGGTATCACCTGGGGAATGAACACCAGACCTAAGCTTCTTCATAGCTTGTGGGTCCTCTCCTGAGTCTTGCCTGGGGCTCTGACATGCAAATCTGCCTCTGTCCTCACCACTTACATACAATCTTGCTGAATGGGGATAGTGGATAGAGGTCTAGTCTTGGAGGTGGGAAAATCTAAATTCAAAATCTGCTTCAGATATTTACCAACAAGGTGACCCTGGGAAAAATTATGACTTTTCTAAGTCTAACTTTCCTTATTTGTAAAATAAAGATAATATTAGCTATCTCCCAGGAATTTTATGAAGACCAAATGAAATAGCATATGGCAACTCTTTGCAAACTTTAAAGTTCTCTTTAAATGTTACCTGTTATCATTTCTACCTCCTTCCAGCTGTTTTATTTTTTACCTGCAGTGTCTTACCCTTCTCTCTCCCTCCTCCCAGTTCTACCAACCCTTCACCCTTCCTGTCATGTCCTTGCCCCTTTCTATGCCCTGGCCACCTTAGGCCTCCTTGGTCTCACCTTTCTCTGATCTTTCCCAGGACTGACAGTCTACACCTCACCACACACCACCTACCAACCTTCTGACTTGTTCCATTCACTAGTTTTGGGTTTTCACCATGTTTCCCAACTATACTAATGGCTCCTTATGTATAAAGCCCATGCCTTTCAGTGTACCTAGCTTGGAGCAGGGCATAGAGAAGGGCTTAGTTACCTGTCAATGTTTTTGTCTTTAAGAGTTTAGTCTGTAGAGACAGTTAGGACAGAATATTGCACAACGTACCTTCCTGGCCTTGTTCAGAGTCCTTAGAAAATTCTATGTATCCTTGACCACACTGGACTCCAGAGTAAACTTTTGCTGGGACTAACTCCTGTAGTATCCCAGTCTGCAAAACAGAATGTAGGAATGATCAATGAACCTTCATGTCTTTCCCTTTTGAATTTAAACAAATTACCTATAACACAGCTATATATTTTTATTCTCTGAAACAACATTTGCTAATAAAGTTTTTTGCCTTATTTTTTAGGAGTTGTCTGAGAGGGTAGTCTCAATTTATAGCACATTGTGTTACAGTGAAAACAGCTTTAAACAGAGTAAAACTCAGGAGAGAGATTTAGGCTTTAGGTGCATAGATTTAGGTGTCATCAACTATCATTTTTTATAGAGATGAAAGAAGAGAGCCTATGGGGATATTAAGAAATGTTCACTTTTCAGGGTGGAAGAAAAAGGAGACTGAAGGGAGTCATGAAAGTTTAATTACGTAGGGCAGAAGCTAAGAATCAGAGAAACTAAGGGAGATGTGTGGGCAAAAGAAGGAAAAGAGGATAGCCAATAACTTCAGATGCATAAAAGAAGTCTTTTAATATGAGGGCTGAGGAAAGGGCACTGCATTTAGCCATTAAAGATTATTGCTAAATTTGGGGAAAATGGTTTAAGGCAAGTGGCAGAGTGGGAAAGCCAGACTGTGAAGGACTAAGAGAAGAATGAGAGGTGAGGAAATGGAAGTAAGCATAAACTACCTTAATCTAGGAAAAAGAAGACAGAAGGATGTTTTTCTAGGTAGTGGGGAAAGAGATAGTGGGTAAAGAAAGATTAAATATGAGAGATCAAATGGGATTGAATGAACATGTGTAAAGACTGGATTTGGAATCCAGAGAATAAACTCTGAAGAAAGATGCTTGCAGAAACCTACACCTCATCAAGAAGATCCAGAATGAACTTTTGGGTGCAATCGATTGGACAAAACGGGATTAAACATTTATTGAAAATGTACACTTTTATGCCAAAGGGGACTTCCCCCTAACTTGACTTTTTGTCAATGAGCCTAGCAAAACTGTGGTTTTGCTTTCTCTCTTTTCTATTTCCCTCTTATCTCTAACTATTATAATTTCCACTTAGAAAGTGAAATATTGAATACATCTGTAGTTAGAAGTTTTTAGGGGTACAAGATGATTATGTTAAATGATCACTAAGGAGACTAGTCTCCCAATGATTATCAGGGGGGATTGTGAAGATTGGATTTGGCTCTCCCCTGATTGTAACAATAAAGGTACTTAGCTCTTCCTTTATTGTGAAGATTAAATTGTAGTCCCCTGTCTATTTTTAGATTCTAATCCCCAAAGTGTAAACCCAGTACTTTAAGTAAATCTACCTGCTTTTCATTTTAACCACAAAGGGTGTGAGCTAATTACAAAAAAGTATGATCACCCATTTCACACATTGAGTGGGAGGTCTGTGACCCACATGTGAAAGAGTGGGCAGTCCTGGAGAAGAGCATCTGCTGTGATTGGTAGACATAAAATTTAGGGGAGGTGACACAAGAGAAAAAGGTCTTTAAATAGTGGAAACAGAGACATACTGGAGGAATCATTCAGTCACTCAGAGTTGGACTGAATGAAGAGTCACTAGGAGTTGGACTGGAAGACAGATCACTCAGTGTTGGATGGAGTGAAGAAAGACACTCAAAGTTGGAGTGAAGAGAGACACTTGAGGAGAGACTGGAAGACAGACACTCAGACTTGGAGTGAAGACACTTGGCTGTGGAACTGGACCCCTGAAAGAGCTCAAGCAGGAGTCCTCAGACCACTTTCCTTTTAGATGGTCACTGTGATGAGTATAAAGACTGACTTAGTTCCTTGCCCTTTAAGGAGGTGTGATCCTCCAAGAAAGGCCCATCGTCTTGAGACTCCTTTCCCCTGACTGATGCCTTAGAATTTCTACCTGGCTCAGAGGAAGACAGAGCTTTCTCTCTTTCTCTCTCCCCTTTTCTTTCTTCCTTAATATCTTCCCTCTATTGTAAAATAAACTACCATAAATTCCATTTGACTTTAGTAATTCATTTTGAGATTTAGAAATTAAATCCCTGGTGACCACCAATTAAATATTTAGGTCCAACTATAAATTTAACACATGCAAGTGTTTAGAGGAAATGGTAGGAGATGTGATCAAGAACACAAATAAAGAGGTAGGCTATGATAACCATTTGTCTTGGTTCTGCCCTTTGAGACTGACCAGTAAAAATTATTTGTTCTTCCATTAATGAACAAAAAAGAATGTATTAATCATGTAGTGCCAAGTTCTGAGGTTACAAATAGTAAACCAAAGATGGTCTCTGTTCTCACAGAGCTTATATTCTAAGGAGAAGCAGCAAAACAGATGGTAACACATAGTTAATTTCATATCCATTAATGAAATCATGTGTTCCTTAAATATTTGACAATCTCAAGGACTTCATATGGAGAACTTTTTTCTGGGTCTTTATTGTAACTATGGGTCCTGATAAAGTGGGGACTTCACCAAAATCCTTTAAAAAGTTCAAGTCAGCTATCAGGTGGTACCAGATAAATAGCCTCTTTTCTAGTTTAAATACCATGATTCTGTCATCTAATTCTCATATAAATGATTATGAAGAACTTGATGATCATGTTCTATGCAATTGTCATTTTGTCACTTTTATGCCTATAACGTAGCACCTGGAAATTAACAAAAGATTACACAAGTGATCAATACTTCACTTAAGTAAAATTGAGATTCAACTAAATTTTGAAAAAATCTAGCAATGCCAAATCTTTTTTGGATGGCTTGACCTGTGAATAAAATAAGGAAGTTATATAGTTTTTCTATTTAATCTGAAGAATTCCTCAGATGTTCCCTGACTATGTTGGAGGCAAATAGTCTGGCAGATGGGAAACAGGTACTAAATAAATAAATAAATTAGACATTGGTGTGTATATGGATGGTACTACCAGATCAAAAAAACATCAAAGTGGCTTTCGGAGAAAACGGATGACATCACATTCACCCTTCTTTGTGGGATGCAGACTCTGATCCTGATCCTAGTACTCTGGTATAAATAAGGGATCAGACTTTCTCTGCCATCCATAGACAACCAGGCTTGTACTATCTCGTTAGTGGTTCTGAAGCTCCAGGAACCTCCCCCCACCCCAGCCATGAAGACCTTCTTCCTTCTCATAGCTATTATCTTCTTGAACATCCAGGTCCAGGCTGAGAGAAATGAAGAAGAGATTCTGACTCAGGAAGAGGCTATGACTGAGAACCAATCTCCTGAACTCCCTTCCATGGAAGCTGAGAACTCTGATGTAATGATTTCAGGTAAGAAAAGAATACTTGAATGAAATGGTAAGAGTACCAGCCTGAGGAACAAAGTATCTTCTGGATTTTGTTGGTGTTCTTTTTATTTTCTAGGCTTTATTCATATTTTCCTGTCAAATGAAAGGGTTGAAGTAAATGATTTCTTAGATCCTTTCCAGCTCTCACATTCTTGTTATGAATTGTACTAAGTCAAAGACAGAACTATACTTCCAGAATTACATTAAGCTCAGACAGGCATATATGGAAGGCTGCCTCCCAGTCCAAGCAAAAAGCCAAATGGAAAAATAACTTCAGACGTAGATCCTTAAGGAAAACTTTAGTCTGTAGAGTGAAAGCTGGGATAGTCAAAAGAAGGTGAAACACAGATTAGCATGGGTGGGAGCAATTGGATTCTGACTGAGAACATCAAAAACATAGGCTGGGTGTATTGGAAATAAGTCAGAGAAGACCTTGGTCAAAGTCAGAGATCATAAAGTTCATTAAGGAATGGTGGGGTACTATGGCAATACTGACAGGCAAAAATCATTGGACAAGAGTGAGGAGACCCAGGTTCAAGTTCTTTTCTGATAATTATTGTCCAAGTGCTCTTTTCCCCTCCTGTTGTTGAATCTGGGAATGAGGGTAGAAGAAGCAGCACATCATCAAATAATGTATATATTTTATATTATAAGGCATATCTCTGCTTAAACCTTGGTGTCTGTCTATGACACTGACAAAGCTGGTTGATGAGAACCTCAAGTGCAGTTCAACTTTAAGGATGACAGTGGGAATGTTATTGACTATTTAATGCATTCATAGTTACTATCTACCTTTTTCTTCCTTTTGATCAGCTTCTAAGCAGCATATGACCTATTTTTGTCAACCATATTGTAATTAATCTTGGACCTATATCTCTATCTTGTGTTTTACTTCCTGCAGTTCCAAAATGAGCAAAGGATCACTAAGGTCTTTTCAAGGTTTAAAATTCTATAGTTCTGTTCATCTTTTAGTTCCATGGAAAGAACTAAAAGATATTGGAGACTTTTCTGAGGATATTGGAAGCTTGGAAGTTTGAAAGCTTAACTGTTTTAAAGATTTTTTTTGTGTCCATTGTGTCCTCCTTCTCTGTTAATACATTCCAGTCTCAATAGTCACAATTATAAAATGGGGATAATAATGCTTGTACTTTTTTACTTGGTTGTGTGAAGTTAATTGACTTTCACATAAATGACTTTTTAAATTATTATATAATCAATCAAATAGCATTTATGATGTATTTTTCAGGCACTATGCAAAGTCCTAAGAACACAAAGAAAAAAGTGAAAACAGTCCTGTACCTCAAGGACCTTACATTCTAATTAGAGTGGGGAGACAAAGAAATGTACATATACAGTGACATTTGAGAAACATAAAAAGTAGATTATTTATTCCTTTTTATACTTTTTTACTTATTATACTTTTTTACTTATTATAAATTACTATTTATATATATATATATATATATATATATATATATAAAAGTAGAATATTTACTACAGAAGGTAGCAATTGAGCTAAATCTTAAGGAAGGAAGGAATTTCAAGAGGTGGAATTGAGAACAAAAAAGGGTAACTAGACATGAAATGAGGTTAGTGCTGTCCTCAGTGGAGAGAGATGAACTGTGGAAGAATAACAAATAGATCAATATAGCTAGGCCAAAATATGGGAGAGTAATATGGAAATGGGCAATGTGGTGGCACAATGGAATAGAGCACTGGGTCTGGAGTCCAGAATATTGATCTTCTTAAATTCAAATCTGGCTTGGGACACATACCAGCTATGTGACTTTGAGAAAAACATTTTACCCTGTTTGCCTCCTTTTTCTCATCTGTAAAGTGAGCTAGAGAAGAAAATGGCAACCTACTGCAGCATCTTTGCCAAGAAAACAGCAAACCATGTCACAAAGAATTGGACAAAACTGAAAAACAACTGAACAAAAGAAAGAGAAAAGAAAGGATAGGAAGGAGCTAGTAGGTAGAGTTTTAAATATCAAACATAGTTCATATTTTATCCTAGACATAGGGATACCACAACAGGGAGCCACTAGAACTTAATAAGTTGGGAGGAGGGAATATCACATCATATCTGCATACTAGGAAAACTGCTAATATCTGAGAAGAGGGCAAATTGAAGGGGAGAACTGAGGCAGGAACACTAGTTAAGAGGCCATTGTAATAATCTAGGAAGAGGAGAGGAACGTGTAACCTAAGATGTGATATTTATGAACGATAGAGAGAAAAGAATATAAATATATTATTGAGATAGAAATGACAAGATGGGGAGATTACTGGATACTTGAGAAGAGGGAGAGGGAAGAATAAAGGATGACATAGATTTGAATATCAGTGACTGGGAGAATAGTAGTACCCTTAACAGGAATAAAAAGATGCAGAAGTGATATGGCTATGAAGGAAAGATAATGAGTTCTACTTTGGACATGCTAAGTTTAAGATGCCTATGGCACATCCAATTGAAAATGGGCAGTTTGTAGTTTGTGATTAAAGCTCAAGGGAAAGCTTTAGTTTAGGATAGATCAATCTGGGAGTCATCTGTAAGGAAATGATATTTGAACATATGAGAGTTAATGAAACTCTGGTTTTCTGTCTGCTTGTAGAATTTATACTTTATTTTTAAAAAAAGACTTCACTCCTCTCCTTTTAGTTCAATGCTCGAATTTAGACATGGGAAAATTGATCCTCAAAGATGGCAAGTTCTTTGTTTTTTGTCACACAATTAATAAAGGTCAGGACTGACACTAGAACCCTTGTCTCTTTATTTTCATTCCAGACCTCCAGCCTTTCTACCCTCAATTCTGTGTCAGGCAAAATGATTCATAAGAATAGAAGGGAATCTTCTTTTAGTTCTACCTACACCATACAATTTTATCCCCAAAGCTGAAATGTCTAGTACATTAATTGTAAATATGATCATGTGCTCACATGTGGGCTCTCTGGGGGATTGTATCAGTATGATAAATGCCCAGGCCTCTATTGATCCATTAGGAAGGAAAATAGAATGAAGGAGAATGCCTTCACTGTTGGAGGATCTCTGAGTTTCCAGTGATACTCATTGACTCTCTTCCTTTTCTCCAGATCCTCCGAAGAAAACATTTAGCTGCAAGTGTAAAAAATCCTGCTTTTTCTGGGAAAATGGACATGGGGTTTGCTGGATCGCTGGTGTAAAAATGAAATTTTGTTGTTCTTAAACTTGAAGAAATTCAGGAACCAATTTGAACAACCAGAAGATTCACTCTTGATCCTTGTAATAATCCTTTCTTTAATCAGAATACAATTCTATCATCATATTCATTGTGTGAACCTGGTTCTTGCATCTCTGTGGGTATGTCCTCCTTTTGACTCTCCAAGATTATCTGTGAAACTATTCCAGTAGAGAAAGAGAACAGTAGCTGGTATTGTGAACAATTCTCTAGATTTGACTCTTGTTTCATGTAGGTTGTTAGAATTTATGAAAAAAGGATTCCCTCCATATACGCACCTATCATCCTATTCAACAAATTACCCATGCTTCTGGTTTATTAAGCCATTATATTACTACACTCCACCCCAACTTTCCTGCATGAAACACAGTTAAGGTGGATAGAGTAGTGGGTGGCATAAAGCACCTGTTTTAACAAAGTTTAACTGCCTTCCATTTCATATAGAGTCCAGCAACTGGCAAATAAATCATAAACAAATCCCCACTCCACTCTCATACTATCCACTTTGTTTTCTCAATCTACAGTTGAATTTGTCTTCTTGGTTTACTGTTTAGTCACTGGATTCCTGCATGTTCTACCCTCCACACAAAGTATAGTGAAAATAGAATAGAAAAGGAAAAAAGTTCAAGTGGTCTATTTAGCAGCTCTGGTAGACAAGCTTACATACCTAATCAAAGGAAGACTGAACATATCTGGATAGGCTGCATTTTGAAAGAATTTCAACACTTACCAACATGGTCAAGGTTTTGTAGTTGTCATTTCAACCAGTGGTCATATTTCCAGAGACCATACCTAAACCCCCAAAACATTGGTCTTCCCTGGAGATTCTTTGCCGTCTTTCCTGGTTTTTCATTCACTTTAAAAAAAACTAAAAATATTTATCAAGCACATAAAATAATAATAGTAGCTAGGATGTATATGGCACTTTACAAAATATCTCTTTTGATCCTCAGAACAATACCAAAGTGTGTGTGTATGTGGGGAGAGGTTAGATGTTTTTTATCCTCATTTTTATAGAAGACCAAAACAGATTAAGTCACTTGCCCAGAATCACACAGCTGATTAGTATCTGAAGTTGGATTTGAATTCAGGTCATCCTGATTTGGGCCCCACATTCAATATAATGTGCCATCTAACTTCTATATGGAAAATGTTGGTATAATTATAAACATAAATGAGAAATGTCTTTTGCCCTGTATTAAAAAGAGGGGGTTAATTATAATAGAGGGGTTCAGCCTTTCAGTATTTAGAGAAGGAAAGAGTGGAGACCTTCCCCTTTTCAAAGCGGAGTTCAGGGAAGACATTGATGATTAAGATTGGCTCAGAGAGAGGAGAGGGGGTTTGAAGATTTTCCCGATTCGGCCTTCCCTCCTTAGCTAAAGTTGCTCTCCCCAATTCACTCTTGTCCCTCTTGTCTCCCCTCTACTACTCAAGACCAAAGGGTCTCCCCTTGATCTGTTCACTCACACTCAGCTTGAGAAACAGATAACTTTTAATGTCAACTCAATCAGGTAATAAAAAAGGAATAATGAGCAGGGAAGAATGGGAAAGGAATGTGGGAAAAGGGAGTCCCTGTCTCTATCTAAAACCCTTTTCCTTCCTCCTCAAGTTTGGGGAAAACTCAGGCCTTGGCAGCCTGAGCCCCTGAGAGAAAGTCAATTTGACTCACCCCTGGGCAACAGGAGCTGAGGTAAAGTCTGCTCAGGTTTCTCTTCAAAAAGTCCCTTCAATTGGTAAATATTGGGGGGGGGGGGGTTGAAGGATTTCCAGTCACCAGCAGGAAAAAATAGGTAACCCTCTGGAGAAAGTCTTTTACCAGCTTCTCTCTTTCGCTTCTCAAGCCTGAAAGAGACCAATTCCTCTACCAGCCAGAGTCTTCTCCTCCAGATTCCAATCCCTTGGGGCCCCTCCCCCATTGAGGTGATCAGTTTCACGCACTGTTCAGCCTGGCACTTTTTTCTTTAGTGCCAGCCTTTGTCACAGCCCTCATGAAGCTTACAATGTAGTTCACTTAATATTCCACCCAATTAAGCAACAAGCATTTATTAAGTACCTAGACATTCCTGATAAAAGGAATAAAGCTAAAAAGAAAATCTGAGAATCAAATTCAAAAGCAACTTTAAAAAGTAAAGAGAAAAATGAAAACTTAAGGGATTCAATAATATTAAACTGATTGTATTCCTACTTGGGAAGGTGATAAGATATTTATGATACTAGAAAAATTTAGGATACTTAAAGACTCAAGATACTTAAGGTACTTAAAACTTTGTCACCAATAAGACATAGAAGGAAGAGAGTAATTTAAATAGAATGGAATGACACTCAAAAAAATTAAATAACTAAATAAGAGATGAGAAAGTAAGAATTGGTAGAAAAAGCAGAGATAGAAAGGGATAAAGGATCTCACATGAAGATATATGTAAGAATCAATACAGTGGAGGAAAATATGGGGGGAGGGGTTGGTGGGAAATGCAAGAACCTTACTATCATCAAAATATGTTCAAAGTAGGAATAATATGTACTCTCTGTTAGCTATAGGAACAAATAATACCTGACAGGGAAATACAAGGGCAGTAGGAAAAAGATAAGGGAGTGAATTGAAAAAAGAGAATGAATTGGAGTAGTCACTAGTCAGAATCAAGACTTTTGTGAATAGTGAAAGGCTGAAAGGAGAGAGAAAAAATGGGGAAGGGGGAGAATAGGATGGAGAAAAACACACAGAAATCCTAACTGTGAACATAAGTAGAATGACCTAACCCATAAAACAGAAGAGACTAATAGAGTGCCTTTAAAAACAAAACCACACAATATGCTCTCTACTAGAAACACATTTACAGCAGGAAATCTATTAAATTTACACAGAGTAAAGGTAAGGGGCTGGAGAAATTTTTATTATGCTTCAGTAAAGTAAAAAAAAAGCAGGGGTAGCAATCATGATTTCAGGCAAAGTGAAAGGAAAATTTGATTAATTAAAAGATATAAAGAAGGAAATTACATTTGATAAAAGGCAACATAAACAATGAAGCAAAGCAATACTAAATACATATATACCAAATGTCAAAGCAACCAAAGCCATAATATGAGTTACAGGAGTAAATAAACAGTTAAGCTGTACTTAAGGGGCACATTCAACTTTCCTCTCTATGAATTAGATAATTCCAACCAAAAAATAAAGAACAAACCTAAAGAGGCAAATAAAATTCTAGATATTTTTAATATGATAGACCTATGGAGAAAACAGAATTGAAATAGAAAGGAATATAATTTTTCTCAGAAGTATGTGGCACCTTCACAAAAATTGACTATATATTAAGTCATAAAAAACTCATCCAAAGGTGAAAAGCAGAATATATTGAACACATCCTTTTTGGATGACAATGTAATAAAAATTAGATTTCAATAAATGGCATCATAAAGAAAGACTAAAATTTAAATTGAACTAAAACCTTTATCCTGAAAAATTAGTAGGTTGAGGTCAAGTCTTGTCTCAGACATTTCCTGGCTCTGTTACCCTATGCAAGCCACTTAACCTCATTGCCTTCCCCTTACCATATTGATTCTAAGACAGAAGGTAAAGGTTTAAAAAAAGAATGAATGGGTCAAAGAACAAATTATGGAATGACAATGAGAATGACAATGAAAATGAGACAACATACCAAAATCTATGAGATGCAAAGTCATAATTTGGGAAATTTTTATATCTCCAAATGCTTACATCAATAAAATAGAAAAAGAGGAGTTCAATGAATTGAGCATGCAACTAAAGAACTGGAATAACAAATTTTAAATTCCCAATTAAACGCCCAGTTGGAAATCCTGAAAACCAAAGGAGAGATGAATAAAATTAAAAGTAAGACTATCATTGAGCTACTAAATAAGACAAGGAGCTAATTTTATTAATAAACCCAAAAATAGACAAACCATTGGTTAATTTTATTTTTAAAATAAGAAAATAAAATTACTCATATCTAAAATGAAAAAGTCATATTCATAAGCCAAATTAAAGCAATCATTAGGAATTACTTTATCCAACTATAGATCAATAAATCTGATGATCTAAGGTAAATAGATAAATAGTTGAAGAAACATAAATTGCCAAGACTAACAGAAGAGGAAATATAATATTTAAACAACTTTATTTCAAAAAAAAAAAGCCATCAAAAAAATTCTTTAAGAAACAAATCCTAAGAGCCAGATAGATTCACAAGTGAATTCTACCAAATATTAAAAAAAATTAATTCTAATTCTATAAAAACAGTTTAGAAAAACAGCTGAGGAAGTAAATCTATTAAATTCCTTTTATGTCATAAAAGTGATCCTGATACCTAAACTAGAAAGAATAAAAACTGATAAAGAAAACTATAGGCCAATCTCACTAATAAATATGATTTAAAAATTAATTAAAGTACTAGCAAGCAGATTATAGCAACATTGAATCATAACAGTATTTTAGGAATTCAGAAGGAATCCAATATTAAGAAAACTATCAGCATAATTGACTCTGTAAATAGCAAAATCAACAAAAACTAGATGATTTTCTTAATGAATGGAGAAAAGAATTTTTTTTACAAAACACAATATCTATTCCTTGTTTAAAAATTTAGAGAACAATTTAAAAAAAGAAGCTTCCCTTAAAAGGATAACTGGAATTTCTCTAATACTATCAGCAAACATTATCTGTATGGCGTAAAAATGGAGATTTTGAACCCTAGACTTCAATCCCCAGAAGTCCTTGGTATTTCCCAGAATTCTCTATAATCTCACCTGAGTCCCCACTTGGCAAGATCACAATTGGTATTTAACTGGCAGTAAAGCTTCTCCTTCTCTTCTCTTCCATTGCAATGATGTAGTAAGTAAGTTAAGCAGGGGGATCTAATCAGCCAGGGCACATGGTCATTATTTTTTATCTTCTTTATTCCTTGATTTCTAATAATCCTTAATAAACCTCACAAAATATTATATCTTATTAGTAGAAATTTAATTTAAATTCTTACAGTTTAATGGCAACCATAAGTTTGGATGAGAACTTCTCAATTTTTTTTAAAGATAGCCTAGATAATTTTTTTAAGCCACATTTCTCCTGCCAAGGCTCTCTTGATTCAGCTTGCTCCTGATGCCTGTTTCTGCACTCCAGCCATCAGCTCCTGCCTCCAGCTATCCACTATAGACCTGTTTGACCCAGATCGCTCTCAAGCCCGGGCCCCAGCCCCAGCAACTCTACTCCTCTGAGCCAGATCAACCCAGGCCAGCCCCAGGACCCAGGCTACTGGTAGCTGCCCCTGTGTCTTTGGAATCACAAAACAACTGGTAAAAACTGGGGTGTTCTTTCCTTAGGCTATAATTAGCTTCCACATGGGAAGGGACGTGGAGGGGGGGAAAGAGGGAGGAACTAGGAGAAAGAAGAGACTTTTCCAAATAGGAAGTATGGCATATTATATGAGAGAGCAGTGAATTGCCTATTTCAAAGGATATTTTTTGAGTGCACTGATCCTTTTACTTAATTTAAATGAGATTCGGGGGAGAAATTCATCTCCCTGCAATTCTTTGCCATTTGGGCCTGCCCAATTTGGGATTCCTAAAACCCATGTTCACCCTCCTGTGGGATACTCTACAGTACTAACAAAAAGGAATCTCAATGGATAAAAACAAAACAAAACAAAACAAAAACAAACTTTAAAGAGACTGGAGGTTATATTTTTTAAGACTTTTCAGACTCCAATATTTTATAAAAAAATCCGTATTTTATTGCATTTTGCTGATTGTTTTGTTTAAGATTTAATTTTGTTGGTTTTAAGTTCATATATTAATGTATTCAATACAATTCTGTTAACACTGAATCATTTAAATGTACTGGGTTTTAACTACTGTTATATTCTGTTGCTTTTCCCCTATAAGTATACTGAACAAACATTATTGAATAAGCCTATATATGTGTAAACAGCCTTTTTTCTATTTTGACTTTGTAAATTGTCACATAGAGGATGGATGGACTTCATCAAAACTGGTTAAAATTGTATAACAACCTTTGAAAAATTTAATGAGCTAAATATCTCAAATTGATTTTAAAGGTTTTTAGACATGATTTTTAGATTTTTTTCAACAACTCTGATCATTTTGCCTGCTTCTAACAGGAGGTAAAGTCCATTTTAGTAGCTGAAGTGAAATACAAGTATAATCCCAACTCCCACATTTATAAAAATGTGAATGGATGGGGAATCACAGTCTCATACTAAAGGAGCTGGGAAGTTAATCCCAGGGCATGGTACCCCTGAATGGCTCCCAAAAAGGGAGCATCTCTCATTTATAACTCTTAAGCTCACTTTACTTCCACCAGAACAATCTAGATTTCTTGATGATGTTCTAGAACCAAATAAGTTTTACTATGTTTAAAAATGTATTTGCCAAAGTTGAAAGATTTGCTACATCTGTAAAAATTGTGACAAATATCCATCAGTTCATAGGTTTCTTTAAATGTCATACAGCAACTTATGTGAAATATGATCGTGGGTTTGTTTGCTATTGTAATTAACTGGGCTATTGTGAATTTTGGGGATTTGGGTACTTTTTGAATTTGCATTACATTTTGTACTACTGTTCTTTAAAAAAACTGTTTTCTTGTGAAAATCATTTGCTTGTACTCACAATGGATCATGGCCAGGCATGAAGAGGAGATGGATCTCATTTTTCATGAGAAACCTTGTATTCTACATTTCCTTAGCTGGCACAGAGTGTCAATTATTATAAAGTATATATTTTTAATTTTAAAGCTTTTATTAATATATTTTTCTTGCATGTGCAATATACTATTTCAGTTTTTTTGTTTTTTCTCTCCTTTTTTATATTTGAAGCACATCACCAGTATTAAAATTTTCTTTTACTTTTTTGATTTTGCAGTAATATAAGTTTAAAATATATTTGCTATAATGTCAATGCATACCCAAAAGTTTGAGACTATAAAAATGATGCCATTAATTGTTTAAAAAATTTATGGGACTTTGCTTAATGATTCTGTCTGATTCCAGGAGAAGAGAATACAAAAAGAGCCATTGCACAGTGCAAAAGAAGCACAAAGCTAAACTGCATAGTGCCAATCAAGTACAAGGTCAAAGAGACTAACCAATCCCAATGCGATTGATGAAAATTTTGAGCCATGACAAGAGGACTTGAACATAGGACTTGAACATATTTGGGGTTTGAGGTTGCGAATGTTTAACATGTGTTAAAGGCAGGTCTTCCTTGTCCCACATTCTACCAAGTATCTAAAATTTGGCTCCTACCTGGTTCCTATAATCTAGTCCCTTTTCTGTCTTTCATAATGTGGCAACTTTCTGTAATCCTGGCTACTGACTGGGTAAATGCTTAATTGCTTAAATCATTTTAATTAGGCCCTGATTCAAGGACTTGTTATAGATTTATTTTTCCTTTATGTAGAATTTTTACACATAAGACTTTGATAGTCTGTATTTCATCCAGAAATTATCTTTTTTATTTGGATTTTTGATGCTTTTTATTTCTCTTGCCAATTGATTCATACACCTCATAACTTAGCCATGCATCCCTAAATGATCCCTGTGTTTCTCAATCACCATCTTTGGGGGTGGGGGGGATTATGTAAGCATTATTATTATTTTAAATTGCAAAGTTCAAATTCCTTTTGAGAGTAATTTTAGGTTAAGAAACATGCTACTCTCTGAATCCAGAAAGTGAACTGTTTGGAGAAGACACCATGAGGATGCCTTGTCCCTTCGTGGTCGCCACAATGTGACAAGGAAATCACTTAAAAGACTGATATATATTAATTTAAGGTTGCCAAGGAATTCAGCTATGTAATTCCTTAATGAAAACTCAAGTCAGCAGTCAACCTTTTATGGAGTTTAATTACAAACAGGAGGAAGAAAGGTATTAGAGAGAGAGAGAGACAGAGAGACAGAGAGAGAGAGAGAGAGAGAGAGAAAGGGGAGAGAAGGGAATAGGGCTTATATACCCCCTCTGTTTAGGCTGGGCCAAAAGGCCCAAGACCTTAGATAGCTGAGGCAAAGAAAATAGATCAGTCCCTATCACTCACGTGACCAAAATGGAGAAACAGTCTCAGGGGCCTCCACCTCCAGCCTCCTTCAGAGCCAGCTTCTCAGAGCACAACCTCTCAGAGCAAAACCTCTCAAACCTCCTCTCAGTCCTCAGACCCTGCTATCTTTAAGGAAACCATCCAAGTTCCCTCCCCTCAGTTCTCACATCTACCAATCACTATCCATGCCTTCCCTGTGCCAATGGTGGCTCTAGCTTAACCCAGGACAGCCCAGAGGTCTGTGGCTTTGCACATGTATGTTGAAGGTCATATTCTCAAATAATTAAATCTTGATCCTTTGCTGCAGCCCTTCCTAAATCCTGTTAGCCTGAGTAGGGTGGAGATTGGAAGTTCCAAGACCTGGTTCTGTCATTCCAAGTATCTCTATTGTATCAATTCTAAAATCAATCATGACTCAAAGAATTTCCTGTTCTATGCTTAAGCATAGGTCAAAGCCCTTTCCATTGTTCAGCAAAAGGTTTCTGTCCTAAAGTAATCTTAAGAAGGGAGGAGGAGAAACCTCCCATGCCAATGGGGTTCACATTCCAAGAGTTCCCACTATCAGTAGGAAATTCCCTACGAGCATGAAACCTTCCAATGGTGAAATTTCCAACATTCACAAGTCTAAGAAATTTTAAGGTTTACACTACGCAGACAACAAGCTGCACCAGAAGATCCAGAGTGAACTTTGGGATGTAGTAATTTGAACTGTGTGGGATTTGAATGCATTTATTGGGTATGTATACTCTTATGCGAAAGGGGACTGCCCCCTAACTGACTTTTTGTCAATGCACATAGCAATTATTATTTTTGTTCTCTTCTCCTCTTGTCCTCAAATTATTGTAATTTCAGAGCTGGTATGTTTATAAGACCCATTGGAGAGACTAGTCTTCCTTGGGCCTCAGGGGGGTATGTAAAAATGGAGATTTTGAACCCTAGACTTCAATCCCAAGAAGTCCTTGGTATTTCACAGAATTCCCTATAATCTCACCTGAGTCCCCATGTTGGTGAGATCACAATTGGAATTTAACTGGAAGTAAAGCTTCTCCTCTTCTCTTCCATTGTAATGATGTAGGAAGTAAGCTAAGCAGGGGGATCAATGGGCTAATCAGTCAGGATACATGGTTATTATTTTTTATCTTCTTTATTCCTTGATTTCTAGTAATCCTTAATAAACCTCATAAAATATAATATTTTATTATTAGAGATATAATTTAATTCTTACAATGGAGATAAGCTTGAAGCTTTCTCAATAAGTTCCTGGGTGAAGCAAGGACCCATTATCACCACTGTTATTCAATATTGGGCTTGAAATGCTAGCTATAGAAATAAGAGAAGAAAAAGAAATTGAGGAAAATAAAATTGACATGGAGGCATATAAATCATTAGCATTTCTATATACTACCAACAAAGCCCAACAGCTAGAGTTAGAAATGGAAATTGCTTTGGAGAGAACTAAGTATTTGACAAAAATACTGTTGGGAAAACTTGAAAACAGGTTGACAAAAACTAGGGATAGCCATCTCATATCATATGCAAAGATAAAATCAAAATGGATATATGACCAAGAAATAAAGGTTGGTATCATAAACAAATTAAGGAAGCACAAAATAGTGTGTTTGTCAGACATTAATAGATAAAGAAAGGATTTATGATCAAATAGGACACAAAGAGCATTACAAAATATAAAATAGATAATTTTAAATTTAAAAGGGGTTGTACAAACAAAATCAATGCAAACTAAAATTAGAAGGGAAACAATAAATTAGGGAAGAAATTATAAAAAGTATATCTGACAAAGGCCTCATTTCTCAAATATATAAAGAATTGGTTCAAATATATAAACATATAAGTCATGTCAGTTGATAAATGATCAAAGGATATGAGCAAGCAGTTCTCAGATGAAATCAAAGCTATACATAACTATATGGAAAAATGTCCTAAATCACTCTTGATTAGAGAAATTTAAATCAAAATAATTATGATATACCATTTCACATCTCTCAGATTGGCTAATGTGATGAAAATGGAAAATGATTAATGCTAGAGGGAATGTGGGAAAATTTGTGAAAGATACATACTGTTGTTGGAGCTGTGAACTAATACAATCAGTCTGGAGAATAATCTGGAACCATGCCAAAAGGCCATAAAATTATTCATACTCTTTGACATAGGAATACCATTATTATGTCTATAAACCAAAGAGATCAAAGATAAGGAGAAAGGACCTTTTGTATAAGTCTCTGTACAAAAATATTATAGCAGCTCTTTTAGTAGTGGTGATATACTGGAAACTAAGGGAATGCCTATCAATTGGGAAATGGTCAAATGAATTATTTATATCTTTGTAGTGGAATACTACTGTGTAATAAGAAATGTTAAGCAGGATTATTTCAGAAAAAAAACTTGGAAAGACATATTATCTGTTGCAAAGTGAAATGAGCAGAACCAGGAGAACGATGTGTATGTATAGTAACAGAAATAGTGTTTGATAGCCAACCAATTGTGAAGGACTAAATTATTATTAGCAATGAAAAGATCCAAAATAGCCAAGAGACTCAAAATGACAAATGTTATCCTCAGCCATAGAAAGAACTGTCAGAGTTTGAATACATATTGAACCAGGCCATTTTTCACCTTCTTTCCTTCATGAGTCTTCTTGCATGTGTGATATGTCTTCTTTCAAAACAGGAGGAATGTGGGAATATGTCTTGCATAATTGCATGGTTAACATATCAGAAGATAGTTTACATCTTAAGAAAAGGGAAGAGGAGGGGAAGGAGAGAATTTGGATTGCAAAATAGATTGTTTAAATTTTTTTAATTGTTTAAACTTTTTCTACATGTAATTGAAAAAAATGAGAGGAATAAAGTAGAAAAAGAAGGCTATTGTATAATCTAGTTAAAGAGGTAATTAGGGTCTGATCTAGGGGGTTGCCTGTGTGAATGGAGAGAGATAAGAGACTCACTCTGAAGAGAGGACAGGTAGAAAGAGAACCAGGAGAAGGTAGAATAATGAAATCTCAGAGAAAAGAGGGTAGAAAGGATGAGAAGGTGGCCAACAGTGTTAAAAGCTGCAGAAAGGTCAAGAAGGATGAGGATCAAGAAAAGATCATTAGCTTTAGAAATACAGAGAATAATGGCTAACTTTGGAAAGCCCCAGGGAAGGGTGTCAGAAAAACTCAACTCAAATTCACAGAGGAGACTTATCTACTCTTAATGAAACTGCCCTAAGCAGAAGTGGTGTCCATCAGGTCCCAAATTTTTTACTCAGATTGTTGGAGATGGAAGGGCTGATTTGTATACAGCACACCACCCCTTTTAAAAAATGACTTAGTATCAGAGTTATAAACCAGATCTGAGGTCTCCCAATTCTCAGACCAATGATTTGTAGGCAAGTTGTTAAAAGTTCACTTCTGCAGGGGATACTCGACCTTCTAGAGCAGTAGTCCCTGATCTCATGAGTCAGGATAAGCTGCTAAGAAAGAGTTTGAGGGGTATGAAGGTGTCTGGGGGAGAGGGAGCCCTGAGATTTTCCACATGTACTTTGACTCCAAACTAACTCTTCCTCTACTCTTTTTAGCAAGGAAAGTTGATATGCAAGAAATGTATAATTCTTGGATGAAAGAATAGACAATCAGCTTTCAATCCAGCATACCTGTGGGTCTACTCTTCCTTGTGCCCACACTTCAAATCATCACCCTGGAGCTCTTGACCTTGGACTAGTTTTTCATTTTGTTTTATTTTTTTCACTCCTCTTGGAAAATCCACTCTCTTGATCTTTACCCCCTGCATTGTGAAGTTGGGGTGGGGATAAGAATTGGGGTGTCTGACTCTTCCCCATAAATCACTTCACAGCCTTTTCTCCCCAACTGCCTAGCACATATATTGCCCCTTCCTCTGGTAGAATCACATGCCTCCCAATTCTACTTTCACCATTCTATCACTCAGTTCCCATAACACCATAGCTCAATTCTGCCTTCTTTCTTGGAGTCATAGTCATTGTACTTACTTTCTCCTCACCTATTAAGTTTTTCTTCTCTAGGCTAATTTCCTTTCCTTCAACAAATATTCCCCCTAGGTACAAACTCTGATCTCCCTGACCTGGTTTTAGGTTCTGATGCTTCCCCTCAAAGACCTATTTTTAAAGGTTGATCATGAATGAACAGGAAGAGGAAGATAGACTAAGGGCTTTCTCAGTATAAGGAAGGAGAGATCATTTCTAGATTAAAGATGAGCAAAAAAGGCTTCATGAAGATGACATTTGAACATTCTGAAGGCTGAGAAGGAAATAGAAGTGGAACTGTAAGAAAGGAAAGTTTGGGCAGAGGAAAGAACAAAGGCACAGAAATAGGGAACCATGGGGGTAGTATAGTATAGTAATAAAACAGGACTTGCATAATAGTCATGTCCAAAGGGTGAGGGGGGGACTCCATTTCTCTCCCTCCATTACACTATGTACCATACACTGTGCTAAACACTTATAATAATTACAACTCATTTGATACTCACAATCACCCTGAAAGGTAGGTGCTTACTATTATTATTCTTATTTTACAAAAGAGGGAACTGAAGCAAATAGAAGTTAATGACTTGCCCATGATCACATAAGTAGAAAGTGCCTAAGGGTGGATTTGAATTTGAGTCTTCCAGACTCCAGGCTTATCTAATCTGATTTATCTAATTCTACCACCTATGTTTTGAAAGTCTACTTCATTCTGTTTCCAGAGAGGACATATTGAAGAAGCAATTTCCTCATGTTAGAAACACAAATCTTGGAGAAGTTGTTATTCTAAGCTACTCCAGGAATAATCATTGATGAAGTTGCCTTTATTTAAGAATAAGTGCTAAATTATGCTTATCTCTGCCCTTATTATGAAATTCAGTCCTAACTAAATATTTTACTCTCTCAATTATCCATTTTTAGCTGTTCTGATAGTAAGAATCAATCAAGCTCAAAGGAATTCCCACTTAGAAGTTCTCAGAAAATTGGTAAGGGTTGGATGTCTTAAGAATATGCAAAGGAATAATAATTATCATCTGAAAAAACACCAGTGTTAAATTTAAAGATTGTAGAACTGTGTTCAGACCCTAGCTGAGCTTCTAACTCACTTATTGACCCTGAAATCCTGAAACCATTACATTCTTCTTCCTTTCACAGTCTAACTCCTAGAAAAATCTGCCTTCACCTGTTCTCCACTTTCTCACCTTCCCCTTCTTTCTTTCCCTCTAATCTGCCTTCATTTCCCACCACTTGACTAAAATTACTCTCTCTAAGGTCACCAATTTCTTTTATTGTTCAATCCAATGGCTCTTTTTTAAGTCCTCATCAACCTTGACTTCCCTGTGCTTGCTGACATTGTTGATCACATCACTCCTGGAAACTCCTCCATCGATATTTGTAACACCACTATTATGTTTATCTTCCTATCTGACCAACAGACCCTTAGTGGTCTTCTCGACCACTCCAACAACTATTCATTGGGGTGCTTTGTGCCACTCTTCTAGATTTCTCTCCTCCTTTCTGTCTCTACTCTCTCCTGGTGGCATTAGTTCCTATTGATTCTGCTATCATGTCTATGCAAAAAAACTATCTAATATATATCTATAGTTTTCATTCTCTCCTGAACTACAATCACATTTTTTACCATTTTCTTTATATCTTCATTTGGACATCCAACTCAACTTGTATCAAGTTGTGCTAAAATTTAATAAGTCCAGCTCAGAACTCATTATCTTACCCCTATACTCATTCCCCATTTTTTTTACTAGTAACCAGGATTTCCAGAGCAGAAGTAATCTCACCTCTCCGTAGCCTAACCTCTATAACTAAACAGTTGCTATATATTAGTTTTATTTTCTCAACATCACTTGTTTATAGCCCCCCTTTCTAATCATAGCACTTCAACCCTTATCTAGACCTTCATTATCTGTCACTTGGACTATGGCAGTAGCTTTCCAAATGGTCTCCAGGCATCCAGTCTCTTAACAATTTAATCTTTCCTTTGCTATCTACCTAAGCCTGTGACTTCTCCTGGCTGCTACCCTTTGCCTTTTGAACAAAGTAGAAATTTTTCTGTTTGGTATTGAAAACCTTTTACAATCCAGCTCATCTGTTTCCAGACTGATTTCCTTCTAATTCACTCCTATGCTCTCTATACTCTACGCAGACAGGATTAATGATTTGCTAATTCCTGGATGGAATATTCCTCCCCTTCTAGTCTCTGTGTCTTTGCCCAAACATCTGTTCTCCCTCTTCATGTCTCCTGGAATATTTAGATCCTGTCAAGGCCTAGCTCAAGGATTACTTCCTTTAAGAAGCCTTTCTTAATTGTCTCAGTTGTTAGTGCCCTTCCCCACTCCCAAACTGTATGTATTTATTTTTTTATATTTGCTCTTTTGATTTATTTGTGAATACACTATTATTCTTGGGTAGAATGGAAGCTTCTAGAGGACAGGGACTGTCTTGCTTTTGTCTTCAGATCTGCAGCACCTACTAAAGTGCCTGTCAAAAAGCAGATGCTTCATTAGTGCATGTTTTGTGGTTGATGATTTCTTTAAGCTTCAGTTTGAATCAAATTCTCTCTGAAAGTCCCTCCCAGCTCCCCAGTCTCAGGATCCTACTTGCATTTGACTTCCTCCCAGATTCCTTGTGAAATGCTTCATAAACCTTCAAGCTCCATGGAAATATGAACTTGATCGAGTTTGTTTGGGTTACACAAATGTCAGCAATTTCATTTTATTTTATTTTTTAAGTACAAGGAAGGCACTGATACGTGCCCAGAAAAACAAAACAAAACAAAAATACTTCCAAGAGGGTCAAACATGAAGTCAAGCAGCCTTCCTTTCCTGCCCCTCCCCTCCCTTCCCTTTCCCTTTCCTCTCCTTCAAGAGCATATGTTTAACTTGAGAAGCTGCCTGTACAATTACATCACAGACACAGATCTTGATACTAACAAGGTCAGTGTTTTAATGGCACGTAGAAGGTAGGGAAACGTTGGGTGTTAATGCGCAGACACCTGCTGTCAGCTGCTGGTAGTCATCTGCATCTGCAGCACAGCAGTTTGTTGCCACACGAACCCCATCTGCTTTCAGCATAACCACAACGACTTTGGCAGAAACAACTGCAGGCCGTTAGCCCCCTGGTCCGACCTGCGGGGAGAGATTTCCACAATTACTTTCCACTATCTTAGGCTACCAGTCGGGTTGGCACTGAAATCTGATTCACGTAATAGTTCCCACCCGCCATTACCAAGAGCTCAGTCCCAGGACTAAACAGAATGGGTCCAGACAATGATGACGGGAATAAGGCCGATGCTGATGAGGACAAAGAGCATACACTTACCTCCTGAGAGGACTTTCCAGTGCCCCTAGAGTCAAGAGAGGCAAGCTCCACCACCCCACCTTGTCTCTTTTGACTTTCTCCCTTTCCTAATCCTCCCTGGGAATCTGTAAGGATGATCTACGTCCTCCTGGAGATCAAGGTTATGGTTAAAGACCAGCTGAACCTGGTTTTCAAACTGCTAAGAGAAGGTCCTCTACCGTGTTAGGATTGTCGGGGAAAGACTCCTATGCTTGAAGCTTGGAAGGCTTTTGGAGTTGGATGGCCAAGGTTGAGGCTGAACTGCACAAAACCTAAGTTTCTTGACATCTAATTCAGTTCTGTCTCTACTCTACACTGCTACTCCTGAGGAAGGGATGTTTCATGTTTGAGATCATTGCAAGTAACTAAGAAAGAACCAAAGATGGTTCTCTGGACTCAGCCACTGGGGTAAGGGCTGGAATCCCTAGAATGCAGCAGTACATACTAGTCCTTTTCCCAGAAAGGCTTGGATAGGAGAACTGCCAGAGGTTCCCGTGATTATCCTGAAGAAAGAAAGCTAGTATGTAAGCAGTTCAATTTCCCCTGGGATGCTAGTAGTGGGTTGGAGCTCAAGTAGTCAGGAACCTGTGGAGGTTCGCTGGGGTTGGGTTAAGGGAGATCTGTGAAGTGTAGACCTCAATTAGGATAAAAGTAGACTTTGCCATAGAGCAGATGGCCATGTAGTCGTGAATCTCTCCTAAACAGACATCATCAAGATGGGTGGAGATAAATACCAACTGCCTGGGAGCATTTTCTCTCTTGAGAATCTGCTAAAGACTCTGCTTCTAGAGCACCAAGCACTCCTTACTGCTGAATGTAGAGGCCATTGGAAACTCTTAGAGTTTATGGCTTCTATTATGACAATGTTTAGAACTCTTAGCCTTCTCTGCACCTGATGAAGCAGAGTCACTAGCTTATGCCCTGACAGGGAGCTCAGAAAGCTCCATAAGGAATTTTTTCCTTTCCCCAATTCTTATCTAGCCTCCCACTTTATCTTTTTGCTTTACATTGAGGCATGCAAATGAACAGGCAGGAAGTATTCTTGCAAAGGGCCTTCAACTTTTCTCTTAAAGGGTGCTATTCAGAAAAGAAAAACTATACTCATGGACAAAGCAGGAAGAAAGGGGTAGAGCTATGAATCTTTATTCCACAACTGTGCTCTGCCTCTTGGCCCAGGTGAATGATAGGCAAGATGTTACAATGGAGAGCATCCTGGCTCTGGAGTCAGAGGCTCTGGGTTTAAATCCCATCTCTGAACCTTGCTACCTATGTGACCTTGAACAGGTCACAATCTCTAGGGGCCTAAATTTCCTGATTTTTAAAATGAGGGAACTGGACTTGATCTAAGGTCCCTTCAAATACAAGATCACTGATCTTGTATACAAATACTTTATTGATCTGTTCACTCTTCACTTTCTCATACCTGATTATCCCCATGCCTAAAATCTCCCAACCTGCCCTAGACACAATGTCCTCTTACCAAAAGTATGACTTGGCAGGAAGAATTTTTGTGGGCCTTCAGAATTCACTTTCACATGGGTCTGTTTCGCATCTTCAGCCTGAGAACTGAGTACATCCTCTTCTGCTGGTTTTTCAGCTGTGACCTGGACAGTCAAGAAGAAAAGGGCAAAGAGAAGGCAGAGAGACTTCATGGTTGCAGCTTGGACAGAGCCTAGTATTTCTGGGCAGACGGCAGATACTGAACTTCTCTGAACATTTCATATGAAGAGAGCCCATATCTATATTTATACAGGATCCTCAGCCTCAGATTCTCTAAGAGGAGGGAGTCTTGTCCCTTTGAAGTTCCTTTGATCTGTTTCCACTACCCTTCTTGGCTATCTGGAATTCATTCAGGATACTTTTGTGATAATGCCTCTAACTTCCCATTTATGTGATTCCTTATCTCAATATGGAGGCACATCTGTGTGCTCTTTGTTCTTTCTAAGTTGGACACAGGTGCATCCTCTTTTCATGAAACTTGTAATTCATTAGGTCAAACTTCTGGTCAAGTGCCATGTTTACTAGTGAGTGAGCTTGTAGCATGACCTGGAGGGGATCATATGGGAAATGGAACGATAATAGCTAGCTGGCATTTCTATAGCACTTCAAGGTTTCAGAGTGCTTCATATATATATTTCATTTGATTATAATAATAACCACATGCTGTTCATGCCATTATTGTTCCCATTTTGAAGATAAAGAAGCTAAGAGAGATTTAAGTGAATTATCTAAGTTCACATAGCTAGTAAGTTTCTGAGGCAGGATTTGAATGCAGGTCTTCCTGACTCTGAGTCCCACACAATATAGAATTCTGAGATCTGTCTTTCACTTAAGAATCTGTTGATTTTCCTTAAGACACTGAATCCTGCCTATGTCAATTTCCTACACTGTAAAGTGAATATAGTTTACTCACTTTGCATGCATAATTTGGGAAATCATCACCAAAAACAGACAAAAAAATTGATACTCAAAAAAAGTTTATATTCTACTAGGGTATAGGATAATAAATAGATAATTATGTACAAAATAATTTGAGGAAGAAGCAGTAATAGTCAATAACAAGCAACCACACACACACACAATACCAAAACGCAATCCTAGCTCTTGAGGAGATCATCTTCTATTAGAGGAGACAACATGAAAATAGCAATGGACAAGCAAGCTATATACAAGATATATAGGAAATAGTCAACAAAGGGAAGACAGTAGAATTAAGAGACTTTGAGAAAAGCTTCCTGTAGAAGGTGAAAGTGTCTGGGACTTAAAGGAAGCTGGGGAAACATAAGGGGGAAAGGGAAGAGGGAGAATATTCTAGGTGGTGGGGATGAGGAGGGAGGTAGTCAGAGAAAATACCCAGATTTGAGATGTAGGTTAGGGTAACTGGATCAAAGAGTACTTGGGGAGTAGGTGGTGGAGAGGTATAAGACTGGACAGATCATAAGGCTTTGAATGCCAGAGGATTTTATTTTTTATACTGGAGGTGGTAGGTAAGTCACTGGAATTTATTAAGGGGGACACATGGTTAGACTTGCATTTAGGAAAATTCCTCTGGTGACTGAACAGAAGGTGGATTGGAGTGGAGAGACATTTTTGGCAAGCAGATTAGCCATCAGACTATTAATAGTCCAGAAAGGAGACGAGAAGGGTCTAAACCAGTGGAAAGAAGGGAGAATATTTGAGAGATGTTGCAAAAGTGAAGGAAATAGATCTTAGTAACAAGTTGGATATGGGGAGAGGTCATAGTAAGGAGTTGAAGATAACACTGAAGTTGAAAACCTGGGGAACTTGGTGCCCATGACATTAACAGAAAAATTTTGGAATAAGGGAGTATTAAGAGGGAACGTTAATAAGTTCAGATTTAGAATGCTGATTTGAAGTCATCTGCTAGAATCCTCTTCCAGATATCTTAAAAGGAGTTGGTGATATGATATTGGAGGTCAGAAGAAAGGTTAGGATTGAAAAAATAGAATTGAGAATCACCAATATAGCAGTGATAATTAAATCCAAGGAAGCTGATGAGATTCCCAACTAAAAAAAAAAGCACAAAAAAAGAGCCCAGAATTTGGTATACACACACTTAGTGGGAGGGGTCTGGATGAAGATCCAGTAAAGTAGACTGAGAAGGAGCAATAAGATAGATAGAAAAAGAACCAGGAGAGAATGATATCCCAAAAACTTCAGAAAAATATATCAAGGAAAAAAGTTTGATGAAGAGTGTCAAAGGCTGTAGGGGGAAAAAAAAGGTTTAAGAAAAGGTCATTGATTTGGCAATTAAGAGATAATTGATAACATGAGAGAGAAGTTTTGATTGAATGATAAGATCTGAAGCTAGATTATAAAGTTAAGAAGATAGAGAGAAGATAAGAAGTGGGAGAACCTAGTATAGATGGCCATCCATCTAAAAGAGTCCAACCAAAAGGAAGAGAAGAGATATAAGATGAGAGTTAGTAAGGATATAAAAGACAATTGAAGACTTTTTGATGATGGGGGGAGCTATGAATATGTTCATAGGGAGTAGGAAATCAGCCACTAGAAAGGGAAAGGTGGAAGATAAATAATAGAATGGAGATAATGGCATTTTGCTGAAGGATATGAGATTAATAACCAGAGTGAGCAAGAAAGGCTGTAAAAAATGTCACCTTAGTTGAAATTTGAAGGATACTATGAATTCCTAGAATCAACAATGATAGAGGAGTATATTGTAACAGTTAAAATTTAGGGGAAACTGAGGCAGGTAGAAATTAGTTTCTCTCCGCAAGTAGTATTATATTTTTATGAGGTTTATTAAAGGTTAAGGATTAAAGAAAATACAGAATAAGAAAGCACATGCCTAGGCCAGAAAGGCCTAGACAGGATAACCTCACATCATGAAAGAGACAGGTCTGCTCCAAAACAGAAGTCCAAAAGAGAGAGCCTATTCACAACCAGGTTTAAATACCCCATCTCACTCTCGGCCCAGGTGAGATTACAAAGCATTCTGGGGAAGTGGAGCAAGGGCTTCTGGGGATTGGAGTCCTGGATTCAAGTCTATATTTTACAGTATTCCAGATACAATGCAACTCCACACAATGCAATGTAAGTCCTAGTGACTAAAATGTATGGAGTGACACAAATTTGCCCTTCCCCAAAAGCATTTAGTAATTTTCTATTGCTACCCTTAGGAAAAGAAGAAAACATGTCAATGGTAATTGGAATAATAAATTTGAGGGAAAGCATATAGCCAATTTGTATGGAATATAGATTTCATTATGGGAAATGATGTGAACGGATAATCAGTATTATCCAGTTTAAATTCACATGCGACAGATCACTATATTGCTAAGAGCATTTATCAACTCTTGTTTAAAGAAGTTTATTTAGTAATCACAAAATGACAAATTGACAAAAAAAATGAAATGTAAATAAACAGGAATAAAAACTCAACTTAAAAAAGGTATCAATTATATATTTTAAAGAAAGAACTCCCTATTTTTGAACTTGTGTTTTCATAATGCATTATCTTGTGAGCACAAATCTAATTAAATAGTATTTTTCCATTTGCTTCTGTCATATATTGGTTAATGTTTTAAAGGACTGGCATAGCATTTACACTTTAATTAAAGCTTTGTAATTAGCCATAGTAAGAATTTTATTGCTAAGAGTATAATATAATTATTATCTAATTGTTGGGCATCTGAGTCCATGAAATTAAATAAATTCCATTCCAACATTCTACTTTAAGGGTTAAATTAGGAGTTCTGACAAAGTAAGAGAGCAGCTTTTATTAATTTAATAATTTAGTTTAATTAAAATAGAAATAATAAAAGAATATAGTAAAGTGAATATAGTAAAGAAGTGAAATATAGGAAAGAGGTAGAGAAAGAAAATTTCCTAATGTCTATACTAGTTATCCTCTACCTACCTATAATTACTAACTAAAACTGCTTATATCTACCTATAACTACCACTAATAATAACCATCCTACAAAGTTCCAATCCAATCCAGCCCAATCAAAACCAACCCAATCAATGTTTAATACAACTCCAATTAGGTCTGTCAATGAAGACCAGTGACCTCCTAACAGAAAAGGTCAAAAAGCCCTCTAAAGTCTAAAACCAAAAAAGCCTCTAAAGGCTAATGCCAAAAAGCCCTCTCAGTAAGCTAAGGCCCACTTTTTATATTCCAGCAACTAAACGCCAACCACCAACTCATGCCCAGCAGCCAACTTCTCCTACAACTGCTAGCCCTGTCAGCTACTGACAGCCGGACCAACTGATGCTGGCCCCCTTTTAAACCGTTCTTTTACCTCACTTGCTGTCTCTATCATTCCCCCTTCCTGTCTCTATGGTTTCTACTTCCTGTCACTGAGGGCTGGTTAATCATTACACATCTCTATGGTAAAAGGACCTCCAGGTCTCCTGTTAAATTAAAAAAAAAAGAATAAAGAATTCCTTTTTACACTACCTCGAATAAAAAATGACCAAACTGTTCATAACCTTTGATCCTAAAATCTCATTCTTGGACATATAAACCAAGTCAAAGACATAAAGGTCTCAAAGATACCAAAGTAGCCACAGCAGTACTTTTTTGGCAGCAAAAGACTAGAATATATAGTCATTAACTGGATAATAACTGAATAGTTGTGTCATATGGATTAAATACAATATTATTGTTCCATAGGAATCAATGAATTTGAGGAATTTCAAGAAATATAAGAAGATATGTATGAATACACATGATATACATATGATACAGAGTAAGGTAAGCAGGACTAGTGGAAAAATATGCACAATTGTTATAGTAACATTATTTTAAAAGTAAGAAAAATAAAGTAAAATAATTGGTCTTTTTTTCTTTTTAAATATTTTTCCATGTTTACATGATTCATTTTTTCCCTCTCTTTTTCCCTCCCCCTCCAAAAACCAACAAGCAATAATTAGTCATTTTTAAAATTTTATTATTTGTTTGTTACACTTAAATACCCACTTCACAATTAAACTTACTCACTTAATTAAAGAGAACATCATCTGACACAAACATATATTTACATATAAAACTATTTCTTACATATTTCTACTTATCAGTTGTTTCTTTGGAGGTGAATTTATGCAAATCATTCTTCTGAAAGGGAAAATTTTACACAGAGTTGAAATGGACTACAAATAATATTTCTGATACTATATGTAATATTCTCTTGATTCTGATCATTTTACATAGGTCTTTCATGTAGGTCTTTCCATGTGTTTTTTTCTAAAATTAACCTATTCAAATTTCTTATGGCACATTAATATTTGATCACAATCATATGCCACAACTTGTTAAGACATTCCGAAATTGATGGGCATCCTTTCAATTTGCAGTTCTTTGCTACCACAATGAGAGTTGTTATAAGGATTTTAGAATGTATAGTTTCTTTTCCTTTTTTTCTTGATAACCTTAGGAAATAAACCTAAGAGTTCTACTGCTAAGTGAAAAGGTACACACAGATTTGTAACTGAGTAAAATTCCAAATTGGTTTCCAAAATAGTTGTATCAGTTCACATTTCCACCAACAGTATATCAATATTCCTATTTTGTACATTGCCTCCAACATTTGTCATTTTGCCCTTTTTTTAACTTTAGTTAGTGTGAAAGGTTTTGCTTTTCATTTTCTAGATTGTATAGTGTTCTAGATTAAATACGTATGAGATTTTTCACAATTGTTTTGATTTGTATCTCTAATCAATAATTAACATTGATGAGAACATTAAGAATGAGACTGTGAAGACAGAATGGAAGCATTCCCATGAGAGACAACCATGGTTAGAAGAGAGGGTGCACAAGATGACTAATGACTCTGAGAAGGTAAATGAAGACAGCAAAGTCATTTCTACTCCCTGTTTCTTAGTTTCCCATATCTCAGTGTATATATTATCATAATTTTCTTGATATGGTTAAGTTGACCCACTATTGTGGTTAATTCATATGTGTAAGACTAACTCTATTTACTTGGGACTCAGAGTAATTTGGAGAAGCTGACCAACTTTGGGACCCATAGTAAACTGAAGAAACTGACTACCTTTGAAAGAAACAGTCTAGATGAGGTAACTATGAAAATCAGCTCTATCAGTCTTGGGATACAAGTCCCATTGGCCAGCCACTGGCTCATTTTATACCAACTCTCATGGTCTTTCTGGGATGAAATAATCAAATGTTCCACACTGGCTATCTCTGGTCTCAGACTCTCTATTTCTATAAGTCTGAGTCATTTTGGAATGGTTTGTTGTTATTACTTAACTTTGAAAAGGTACCTTTTGGGGACTTCCAGGTAAACATGGCAGCAGTCTAGATGCAGGACTCTTCCTCTCCTCAGCACCCACTGATATAGATTACCTCAAAAGACCAAAAAACAAACAAACAAACAAATTCCTAAGAACAAAGGGAGGCTACAGTAGGGCTCTGCATTTAAGGTATGTGGGATTTGGGCATTTCCACACTATAAGGGGTTGAAAAAGATCCCATCAAAATGTTTGCTGGTCTACCCTCCCCCACCACACCTACAGAGCCAGAATCACAGCCAGTGCCCACCAGAATCAGCAAGTGAGCAAGGGGCACCTCTAGAGTGAGTAAGGGGAATCTGTAGGTCCTTGGGAGCTGACTAAGACCAACAAAGACCTACCCCTGAGAGTAGCTACACCTGAAACCTGCAAGATGAAAAGTGCAGACCATGGGCTCTTGGGGGAAGATAAGACAGAGGAGGGCAGCAAACAGCAAAAGCTGCAGAAATTCAAGAGCTTGCCTCAGGCAAAATCCTTGCTCCTTAACTCCATACACAGAGAGCTGGCCCATCTCACTCTGATATCTGACTAAAAAGGGAAGGAAAAATCTCCACAGTGATTGCAAATTGTGCCCAGGAGCTACAAACTCCCTCCACAAAACAAAAGAAGAAAAGAAAAGAAAAGAAAAGAAAAGAAAAGAAAAGAAAAGAAAAGAAAAGAAAAGAAAAGAAAAGAAAAGAAAAGAAAAGAAAAGAAAAGAAAAGAAAAGAAAAGAAAAGAAAAGAAAAGAAAAGGGGGTTGACCCTAGAAAATTTTTGTGGAGGAAAAACTCAGGCTACGGAGGAAATAGAGGAAGAAATTCAAATAAACCTAAAACCTTCCCCAAAAATGGAAATTGTCCACATGCCCTTGAAGAATTTAAATTGGAGCTTATCAAAAAATGGAAGCCTTCTAGCAAGAAAAGTGGGAAATAGTTCAAAGAGACAATAACAGTTTAAAGGACAAGAACTCCCAATTAGAGAAACAGCTAGAAGTCACAAAAAGAAGGACAGACCAAACTGAAAAAGAAAACCAGACTTTAAAGACCAGAATTAGGGAACTGGAAGACAATGATCTTGCAAAACAGAAATAATTAATAAAGCAAAGTCAAAAGACTAACAAAATAGAAGATAAAATAAAATATCTCACTGAGAAGATGACAGATCAGGAAAACAAAGCAAGGAAAGACAATTTGAGAATCATTGGTCTACCAGAAAACCCAGAAATAAACATAAATCTTGGCATCACACTACAAGAAATCATCCAAGAAAAGTGTCCTGATGTTCTTGAATAAGGGGGGGGGGGGAATAGACATTGAAAGAGAACACCCTCTACACTAAATCTTCAAAAGACAACTCCCAGGAATGTAATTGCCAAATTCAAGAGCTTTCAAGCTAAGGAGAAAATTCTGCAAGAAGCCAAAAATAGGCAATTCAGATACCAATGAGCAACAATCAGGATCAAACAAAACCTGGCAGCTTCCACACTAAAGGACGAAAAGGCCTGGAACATGATATACAGAAAGGCAAGAGAATTGGGTTTTCAACCAAGGATCCCCTATCCATCAAAACCGACTATATACTTCCAGGAGAAAGTATGGGCATTTAACAAAATAAAAGATTTCCAAATATTTATAAAGAAAAGATCAGAACTAAGTGTAAAGTTTGATATCCAAAATAAAGATCAAGAAAAACATGAAAAGGTAAATAAAAAAGAGCAAAAAGGGGAAAAATGTATTTTTATTCAAACTCTCTTCTTTAAGGGCTACAATTAGATCAAATTGTATATATTAATATATGAGGAAAATGTTATTTGTAACTCTCAAAAATTATATTTCACTATTATAGTAATTAGAAGACTCATTCACAGGAAGAGATTAGGGCATTAAGGGGTATAAGATGATATGCAAAAAAAACAGAAAAAGGGAGGGGGAAATCAAAGATGGCACAAAGAGGTTCTTGAAGAAATAAAATAAATAGGATAATCTTTATTACACAAAGTTACACATGGGAAGGGGAGGGGACAAATACTCTTACAAGAAGGAGAGGAAGAGAGTGCTAATAGGTAATACTTAAACATTACTCTCAGTGAAATCAATTCTGAGAGGGAAGAGCACCTAGATGCATTGGGGTCTTGAATTCTATCTTATCCTACAGGGAAAGTGAGAAGGGAAATCTAAGGGGGATATGGAGGGGGGAATTACAAAAATGGAGGGAAAGATAGGGTGGAGGGAACTTAAGAGACCCTAAAAAACAATAAGGGAACAAAAAGAGAGGGGTCAGAAAGGGAAGCATATTAAGGGAGGGGATTATGGGTATTGATTAAAAGTATTCCACTGGTTTAAAAGGATATATCAAAAGAAGAAAGGACAGAACTAGGAGAGGATATCAAAATGCTGGGGAATACACAAGTGACAATTATAACTTTGAAAGTGAATGGGATGAAATCACCCATAAAACTAAAACAAATACAAAAGTGGATTAGAATCCAAAATCCTACCATATGTTGTCTACAAGAAACACACCTGGGTGGGTAGATGCTCACAAGGTTAGAATTAAAGGTTGGAGCAAAATCTATTGGGCCTCAACTGAAAGAAAGAAGGCAGGTGTTGCAATCATGATATCTGACAAAGCCAGAGTAAAAATAGATCTGATTAAAAGGAATAGGGAAGCTAAATACATCCTCATTAAAGGGAGTATAGGCAATGAGGAAATATCAGTAATCAACATGTATACACCAAATAGTATAGCATCCAAATTTCTAAAGGATAAACTAGTGGAATTGGAGGAAATAGATAGTAAAACTAGACTAGTGGGAGACCCGAACCTACCACTATCAAATTTATATAAATCAAATCAAAAAATAAATAAGAAAGATGTAAAAGATGTGAATAAATTCTTAGAAAAATTAGAGTTAATAGATATATGGGGAAAAATAAATAGGGACAAAAAGGAATACACCTTCTTTTCAGCAGCACATGGCACATTCACAAAGATCAACCATGTACTAGGTCATAAAAAACATGGCAAACAAATGCAGAAAAGCAGAAATAATAAATTCAACTTTTTCAGATCATAAGGCAATAAAAATAATGAACTATTATAAGGGCACATGGAGAGCCAAATAAAAAATTAATTGGAAATTAAATAGTATGATTCTCCAAAATCAGTTAATTAGAGAACAAATCATAGAAACAATTAATAATTTCATTGAAGAAAATGACAATGATGAGACAGCCTTTCAAAATCTATGGGATGCAGCCAAAGCAGTACTCAGGGGGAAATTTATATCCTTGAGTTCATATATTAATATATTAACAAATTAGGAAAGGCAGAGGTCAATGAATTAGACATGCAAATCAAAAAACTTGAAAGTGAAAAAATTAAAAATCCCCAGAAGAAAACTAAATTAGAGATCCTAAAAATTAAGGGAGAAATTAATAAAATCAAAAATGAAAGAACTGTTGAACTAATAAATAAGACTAGAAGCTGGTATTTTGAATTAACAAACAAAATAGACAAAGTAATGGTCAATCTAATAAAATAAAAAGGAAAGAAGAAAACCAAATTAACAGTATAATAGATGAAAAGGGAGACCTCACCTCCAATGAAGAGGAAATTAAGGCAATCATTAAAAATTATTTTGCCCAGTTATATGGAAATAAATATACCAATCAAGGTGATATGGATGAATATTTTAAAATATAAATTTCCTAGATTTACAGAAGAAGAAAAAGAATTCTTAAATAATCCCATATCAGAAAAGGAAATTGAACAAGCCATCAAAGAACTCCCTAAGAAAAAAATCCCCAAGCCAAAATGTATTCACAAGTGAATTCTATCAAACATTGAAAGAACAGCTAATCCCAATACTATACAAACTATTTGACATAATAAGCAAAGAGGGAGTTCTACCAAATTCCTCTTATGAGACAAATATGGTACTGATTTCAAAGCCAGGCAGGTCAAAAACAGAGAAAGAAAACTACAGACCAATCTCCTTAATGAACATAGATGCAAAAATCTTAAATAGGATACTAGCAAAAACACTCCAGCAAATGATCACAAGGGTTATTCACTATGATCAGCTGGGATTTATTCCAGAAATGCAAGGATGGTTCAATATTAGGAAAACCATCCACATAATTGAACATATCAACAAGCAAACCAACAAAAATCATATGATTACCTCAATAGATGCAGAAAAAGCCTTTGACAAAATGCAACACTCATTCCTATCGAAAACACTAGAAAGTATAGGAATAGAGGGATCTTTCCTAAAAATAATAAATATTATCTAAAACAATCAGCAAACATCATCTGCAATGGGGATAAACTAGATGCATTCCCAATAAGATCAGAGTGAAACCAGGATGCCCATTATCATCCCCTATTATTCAATATTGTACTAGAAACACTAGCAGTAGCAATTAGAGAAGAAAAAGAAATTGAAGGTATTAAAATTGGCAATGAGGAGACCAAGCTATCACTCTTTGCAGATGATATTATGGTCTACTTAATGAATCCTAGAGAATCAACTAAAAAGCTAGTAGAAATAATCAACAACTTTAGCAAAGTTGCAGGATACAAAATAAACCTGCATAAGTCATCAGCATTTCTATATTTCCCCAACACATCTCAGCAGCAAAAACTAGAAAGAGAAATTCCATTTAAAATCACCTTAGACAATATAAATTAATTAGTAATCTATCTGCTGAGACAAACACAGGAACTATATGAATACAACTACAAAACTCTTTCCACTCAAATAAAAATAGATCTAAACCATTGGAAAAACATTAACTGCTGATGGGTAGGACAAACTAACAAAATAAAAATGACCATCCTACCCAAACTAATTTACAGTGCCATAGCACTGCTAGGTTTGTACCCCAAAGAGAGAATAAGGAAAAAGACATGTACAAGAATATTCAGAGCTGCACTGTTTGTGGTGGCCAAAAATTGGAAAATGAGGGGATGCCCTTCAATTGGGTAATGACTGAACAAATTGTGGTATATGTTGGTGGTGGAATACTATTGTGCTCAAAGGAATAATAAAGTGGAGGAATTCCATGGGAACTGGAACATCCTCCAGGAAGTGATGCAAAGCGAAAGGAGCAGAACCAGGAGAACATGTACACAGAGACTGATACATTGTGGTACAATCAAATGTAATGGACTTCTCCATTAGTGGCAATGCAGTGAACCTGGAGGGATCTATGAGAAAACACTATCCACATTCAGAGGAAAAACTGTGGCAGTAGAAACATAGGAAAAAAAATCTGCTTGATTACATGGGTCGAGGGGGATATAATTGGGGATATAGACACTAAGGGGACATCCTAGTGCAAACATCAACAGCATGGAAATAGGTTCTGATCAAGGACACATGTAATACCCAGTGGAATTGTATATCAACAACGGGAATGGCAGGGGGAGGGTAGGGAGGAATCGAATGTTATTTTTGTAACCAAGGAATAATGTTTGAAATTGACCAAATAAAATAAAAAAAATTTTTAATTAAAAAAACAAAATAAAATAAATAAAAATGTATCTGTTGGTATGTGTTGATTCTAAACCTAGAAATAGTTATTTCATCTTTGTTCATGCTAAGGAATGTGTTACTGTTCCCCAAAAAATATGTACCAAGAATGTCTTTCTTCCCCTTTGTACCTAGGAATCTCTCATTCTCATTTTTGGAGGTGTGATGTATCTGCCATACCATCCCATATCCTTTTCTGTATTGGTTCCTTCCAGCTCCTTCTCCTGTCTCCCTTCTCTAGAAAATTATTTAATCTGCTCTTTAATGCTTTTGAACTGAAGTTTTGGTATTAAGCCATTTTGCCTCACAAGTGCATATATGTCCTTGTTTAATAAAGACTCTTCTTAATTTTTTAGGCACTGATATCTCTTGATTTCTTCCTGTTCAGGGAAAGTGGTATGGAGGTCTTTAAGGTGTCTCAGGTGTTTGCTTCCCCTTGGTGTAAAGAGAGACCTCAGTTTGGTAGCATTCATGTCCCAGCTTACATCAGCAGTTAACAAGTGTAATATTTATTGGGAAAGGAAATAGGAAGATTGGAAAACAGGGATAAATGGAGGTTTGTATGGGGTAAGGAGGAGTTAAGGGGAGAGAGGGAACACTGCTTGGTGAGGCAAGGGACAGAGATGCCCCCTGCTGAGAGGAAACAGCAGGGCTCCAATAAGTATGGTTTGTCTTTGAATGACTGAAACTGATTTTCAGTTCCCTCTATGACCAGAAAAGATAGTCCACTTATCTGACTGCGAATTCAAATAATATAAAGTTTAATAATCCACTTGGAATTGGAGTTTTTCCTTAGCTTCAGAGTATAGGGCCAGGCCCTAGAGGCTGGCGGAGAGTTTGTGCCATTTCCCGTCTACTCTCATTCTAATTCAGAATCTTAGCAGTACACAGAAAGCAAACAATAACAATTCTAACCTTTAGAAGCCTGTGTCTTTGGGCTGAACCAAGAAGAGCATGTCACTCCAGACTGGGCTGAACAAGCTCCTCTCCCCTCCAATACCAGAAGCAAGACCCACCTGGCAGGGACCAAGTGCTAGTCCCCCGACCCCACTGCCACTCCCGGCAGAAAGGAAGTGCTAGTCACAAGACCCAACTGCCACTCCCAGTTGGCCCCTTCCCCCACAAACTGTCAGTCTTGTTTCCTTTCCACAATCCTTCCCTTTTTTTGTTGTGACCTTCCCAAGGTCACATATTTATATTCTAGTTACCAATTTACTAAATCTACTCTAAGGATTCTTTGCGGGAAAGTAAGGGTAAGGGTAATTTTGGGGTTTGTAACAGTTAAAATTTAGTAATATTGGGGAGACTGAGGCAGGTAGAAATTAGTTTCTCTCTGCAAGGAGTATTATATTTTTAGAGGTTTATTGAAGATTAAAGATTAAAGATTAAAGAATATACAAGTAAGAAACATTTGCCTAGGCCAGAGGCCTAGACAAAATAACCTCACATCACGCAAGAGACGAGCCTACTCCAAAACGGAAGTCCAAAAAGAGCCAAGAGAGAGAGACTCTCAAAAGCCTTTGAATCAGCTTAAATGCCTTCTCGATCTCGGCCCAGGTGAGATTACAAGGCATTCTGGGGAAGTGGAGCAAAGGCTCATGGGGATTGTAGTCCTGTATTTGAGTCTATTTTTTACAGGTTTTACATTAAATTCAGTACAATAAATGTTGAACAAAACTATTACAAAAATTTGAATCTTAGTGATAATACTACTTATTCTAAGTTAACTAAAACTAATACCTTATTTACAGAAATTATTTACATATAATACAACAATACACATTGTTCCACATCATGATGTCAGTCAAATAGAAAGATCTATTGATCTTTCTATTTGCCTAAGACCTTATGGAACTAACTATATACATATTTACATTTTGCATAAATACAATTTCAGATACTTGTTTATATAAACAAGGTCTCTCAATATGTTAGTGATTTTGTGTTTTGTGTCTAATAGTGTTGTGTTGAATTAATACTTATCAAGTTTCTTCAGATTTCCACTTCTCATGTTGACTGATGGATCTCTTCTTTCTTCCATGTTATGTAGTGATGCATGCTATTTCCCTAATATGTGAAATTACTTTTGTTTTATTATTTCAACGCACTCAGTCTTACACATAAGTCTCATTTTCAATCTGTCCTCTTCTTATATAAGCAAATTTACAAAATTCAAAGTCTTAGCTGTCCATTTCAACTTTTCCTCTTTGTTTCTTGTCTCTAGCATCTTTTCTTGATGCTTTTCCTCTGGGCTGGTTTAAAATCTTTTCCTCTGGGATGCTTTTCCTCTGGGTTGCTTTTCCTCTGGGTTGCTTTTCCTCTGGGCTGAAAAGTTGTCTCGAACATTATGTGTCACTATTATTTCTTTGTGGTGTACTTTTTATGTTAATCAGTTTTTGTTTTCATTTCTCAGCCCTATCTTTTGTCTAATTATCTTCGATGTCTGTTACAGTGGTGTTGAACTTTTTCTGGTTTCACGTGGGAACAATGAAACCATGAGTCTTTCCCTGCAACTTTTATAGCTGTTGGGATAGTAAGCAATACTTCATGTGGTCCAGTCCATTTTATGTCTATAGTCAATTTTCTATTGAAATTTTTTAAGTATACTAAGTCTCCTGGTTTGATGTTGTGCAAATTGTAATCCAGGGGTACTGTTTGTTGTAAAGCTTGTATATATTTTGTTAATTGACAATCTCCACCTATCATGGCAATGTAAGCTGGTTTACAAGTCCTTCCTTGCCAAATTGCATGTCCATATAGCATCTCAAATGGAGAGATGTGCAAATCTCCACTGGGTCGTGTTGTAAAATGGAACAGAACTAATGGCAGAATGTTTGTCCATTTTTGGTGTGTTTCTGCACAAAATTTTCCTATCAATGTTTTCATGTCTTTATTTAATCTTTCCACTTGCCCTGAACTTTGGGGATGATGTGGTGTGTGGTATGTTGCTTCTATTCCTAGATTTTTATAAATTTCATTTAATATTGACTGAGTAAAGTGACTTCCAGGGTCTGAGTCCAATTTTGAGGGAATCCCAAATCTAGGTATGATTTCTTTTAATAGGATTTTGACCACAAATGCTGCATTGTTCTTTTTGGAAGGAAAAACTTCTGGCCATCTAGTCAGTCTGTCTATGATGACAAGGCAATACTTAAACCCTTTGTCTTTTGGCATATTGATAAAATCTATCTGTATGCATTCAAATGGAGTATATGCTAAGGAATGACATCCTAAGCCTTTGGTCTTATAAACTCCCTGATTGAATTGCATACAAGTTTTACGTTTTTGACAAATTCTTATGGCATAACAATGTTTGTGTTTGCTTTTTCTTGTGCATTTACTATTGGTTGGAATTCTTCTGCATAAGGATTTAAGGTTGACTTTTCTATTATATCATTGGTATTTTCTTTTGTAATAGCATTTTTGCTTTCAGAGTCATTATCTCCAGGAGGTCTGCTAATTTGAACGTTCTCAGTTATTGCATTTTCCTCCCCATTGGACCCTTCTATTGTTTGCTCATATGCTTCAATTAATTCATTTACAGTTTGTGTATTACAGACTGTTGCCAGTTCTGTTTCTTCCTCTTTCTTTGTAGCTTGTTCCAATGTTCCAAAAAGTTTCTCTTTAATCTCTGTTACATCATTATCTAATTGGATTTCTTCTTCTCTCTGTTCTTTAGTTTTATTTTGTGCTTTTGGCACCCCAGGTTCTATCTGCATGTGGTCTCCTTCCTTTTCATTTTTTCCTTTTTCCTTTCCCATTTTTCCCTTTTGATGTTACCCCATGTACCTGGCTTCATAACTGACTTTGTTTTGCAGCACCTGAGACTACTTGCGAATACCGTGGTTTTGCTCCTTGTTGGATGGATCTCTCCATGGTTCCTAAATTTGGTGTTTGCAATGATTTCTTGCAATTGCAATCACAACATTTTGCATTTGTTTGTGTATTATTGCTGCTATACTTTACATTGCTTTTCCAAGATCTCGGTTTGTTATTAGCTTGGAGTAATTGTGCCTTTAAATAACAGTCTCGAACCATGTGACCTATTTTTCCACAGAGGAAACATCTGGGTAAATTTCTCCTTTGATTGCTTTGTATGTAATTTCTTGTGGGTTTGTATGATTGCAGAGTGGCTAGATTTTTTATTTCATCAATTTCTTTACATTTACTTGTGCTATTTGCCTCCTTGAGCTTGGCTTTTATTATTTCATCCTTTTCCTCTAGCATTTCTTTATGACCCGAAAATATGTAAGTTGCAGTTTTTCTTAAATCTTCCAGACTTAGTGTTTCCCAATCTGGGCACTGAAGTTTAAAATATGATCTAATAGGTGTGTTACTGCCTTTCACAAATTGTCTCCTTATGTGTTGGAGATTTTGTTCAGTTAAATTTTCAAATCCAAGCACATCCTCTGCTACTTCAATAACTCTATCGAGGAACTTTGATGGATGTTCCCCACTTTCTGGTCTCAGTCTCTCAAATTTTCCTGGTCTTTTTGAAAAACTTTTCATTGCCTCTAATAAATCTTCTCTGGCCTTTCTTGGGTATCGTAGGTTTTCATTATTAGATAACTCTAAGTCTGTTCCTTACTCTGGCCATGATGTTAAATTTGGATTGTTTCTTGTTTCATCAATGAATTGTTGTTTTTCCCTTTTTGAAAATAATTCTGAGAGAAGAATTTCAGTGTCCTGGAAATCTGGATCATAAAGCCTAATTGCTCATTTAAATTCTTTTAAACATTTCATTGGTTCAGAAAACCAGGAAGGCATCCGTCTTTTCAGACTTTCAAGGTCAGCTATTGTAAACGGTTTATGTATTTTAATATGAATTATGCCACTATCTGGTTGTAGGCTTGTTTGATCTCTTAGTGGCAATATTGGTATTCCACCTTCAGCCCCATCTGTATTTTCTTGCTGAACTACATTGTTATTTATAGGTATGTCTTGTTGTGTGTTAATACCTTTGCCACATTGTTTCTCTTCAGTCAGTTGCTTCATCATTTCCTTTAGTTGCATCATCTCTTTCATAGCTAAAATCATCACAGCCATTTCATTATCTTTTGCTTTTTTCCCAAAAATTAGATGCACACCTTTTTTTAGGGCATAGTATAATTTGGTTATGAAGAATAATGCTCCAGCATATATGGGAATGAATGAAATCAAGCGATACATACTTATATTCAGCCATTGCAAAGTTTCATAGATGCTAAGCAGAAAATAAATATAATCCGGAATCGTGACAAAAAATAAGTCATAAAACATATACAAGAAATACGCAATCCAGGCTAGATAACCCATGGCAAGTAATAGTTTCTTTGCCGTCTTGTATCTTGAAAAGCTTTTTGCAAGAGAAAAAATATTTTTAAGTCTGGCCCTTTAAGAGTCGCCTCCTCCCTTCAGGAGGAGTGGTTTCTTTGGGCGTGGTATCACTAGGCAGATTAGTTGCACTCAGCACTGCTCTCAAAATGGTTACTTTTCACAGTCACACAGGCTTTTGAAATGTATGCAGGCCTGATTTTTTCAAATTCTTGACAAAAATAGGTTGGAAAACCTAGCTGGCTCTGCCAAAACAAGCATTTATTAAGCACCTACTATGGATTTGTAGAGTTGACTTCTACTGGCCAAGATAGAGTAAGAAAGACTTGGAAGCTGCCAACCAACCTCCAAATGATCACAAAGGAGCAACAGCACCTCAAAATGAATCCTGGCGCACCAGAACCAAAAGAAGAAAAGATAAAGCAGGACTCCAGCCCAGAATAGTGTGGAGGGACAATAAGGAAGGCCCATCTCACTAGAGTAGGAGGAGAGAGCATTAAGAAAGACTTGGAAGAACTAGGAAATAATATAGTGCAAGCAACAGGGTAAAGAGCACAAATGGCTAGGTCCAGCCTCATCAGGGAAAGGGTGGGAATCAATGCAAGACAGAACAGATGGCAGTGGGAGGAAAGCAGAAGGCAAGGTGAGACCCCAGTCAAGCAACAGTGGGAGGAACTCAGCCCAACAAGGTCTAGCCTTAGGGGTAGAGGACTAAATTGAACATAATTAAGCAAGACTCACATTTGAATTGAATAGCAGCACACTTCCCTACAGCAGGCAAATCATGCTGCCTCTGTGCAATGCTCAGTCTGGGACAAATATAGCTGATCCAAGCCTAGAAACTATAATAGACCACAGTACAAGCAAAGAATAGTACTCCCCCCATATCAGGAACAGAGGTAAGCTGCAGGTATGGGCAAAGTCAAGGGGGAAGAAACTAAAATGAGCAAAAGACAGAGAAAAACTATTTCAGTAACAGAGATTGCCGAATCTGAGCTCATAAGAAGAAACAATATAAAAAGAAAAACATATGAATCCTCAAAATAAAATGTAAAGGACATTAGGCCCCTGAATGAACTCCTGAAAGACTATTTTTAAAAAAGGATCAAAAAAGTAGCAATAGATTTCAAAGACAACTTAGAAAAAAATGAATGAAAAAATCAGAGATTTAAGACAAAAACTCAATAAAGAAAATAGCTTCCTATGAAAGGAAATACAATACCTAAAACAGAAAAATAACTCCCTATCAAAGGAAATATTAAGTCACAAAGAAAATTGCTTCCTAAAAATTTGAGTTGGACAAATTGATAGTCATCATGCCATAAGAAATTGGGAAACAGTAAAATAAATTCAAAAGAGTGAAAGTTTTGAAGAAAATGTGAAATATCTCATTAGAAAAATGACTGATCTGAAAAAAAGAGATCCAGGACAGATAACCTAAAAAAACTGAATTGTATGAAATTCATGATGAAAAAAAGTAGTTTTGAACACCATATGATAAGAAATAATCAGGGAAAATTGCCCTGATTTCTTGAAAAAGAGGGGGAAATAGAAATTGAAAGAATCCACTAATGACCTCCTAAAAGAGATCCCAGGTTTAAGAATTGCAGCCCTATTATAGCCAAATTCAAGAACTCCCAAGACAAGGAGAAAAACTGTAAGCAACAAGAAAAAAAATTCAAATATTGTAGAACCACAATCAGGATTACATATTACATATGACATAGCAACTTCTACATTAAAGGAAGGCATGGAAGATGATGCTCTGCAAGGTAATGGATCTAGGCAGACAATTTAAACAGTAAAATTGAGCATACTACTATGGGGGGGGGATGGATATTTAATAAAAGCAAGAACATCCAGGCATTCTTGTGAAAGTGGATGGGAATGTGAGGAGGGAGTGGAGCTTGAACCTTATTGTTCTCATTGTAATTGGTGCAGAGAGAGAGCTGAAAAGAAAAACCATTGTGCAAATTTGACATTCAAGAGAAGAATAAAAATATAAACAGAAAAAAAAACTCAAGGAAATCAGTGGGATTAAACTAATCATATTCCTACAGGAAAAAGAAATAACTTAGCATACTTAAGATCTCTAAGGTACAAGAGATACCTAAGGTACCTAAGAGATTTAAGATAATTAAGGGAAAAATAGGGTTAAACTGATTACATTCCCACAAGAGAAAGTGATATTCCTGCACATGAAGGTGATGAGCAGGGTATTTAAGATCTATGGCACTAGAGACATAGCTAAGGTACTTAAGATACTTTAAGGTAATAAAGTTAAATAATTGAGTTAAACTGATTAGATTACTAGCAAGAAGGTGATAACTCATGCTTAAGATAGAATAGTATCCAATAAAAAAAAATCAAAGAATAAGAATGGAAAATACCCTTGGAATAAAGGAAAAGGAGAGAAAGTTGAAGATAAATTATCTCATATGATGAGGTGTGTAAGAATCAATACACTAGAAAGGAATATGGGGGAGGGGGCAGAGCTTGAACCTTTTTCTCATTGGAATTGGAACAAAGAGGGAAAAACATCCACACTCAGTTATAGAAACCTATCTTCTATAGAGAAACAAAAAAGAGAGGGGGAACAAAAAATGGGGTAACAGGCAAAAAGGAGGTAGAAATTAGGTAGGTGAACAGTCAGCAACAAAAACATTTGTGAATAAAAAGGCTTAAAGGAGAGAGGAGAATAAAAAGGGAGGAAAATAAGATAAAGGGAAATAGTAAATCATAAATGGAAATGGGAATGGGAAGAATTCAACCACAAAAGAAGAGGATAGCAGATTTCATTTAAAGATGGAACCTCCAAATATGCTGTATATAAGAAACACGTTTAAAACAAGGACACACACAGATTAAAGAAAAAGGTGCAGAATCTATTCTGCTTCATCTAAAGTTAAAAAAGCAGAAGTATAGATCATGATTGCAGACAAAACAAAAGTGAAAATTGTTCTAATTTTTAAAAGATATGGAAGAAAATTATGTTTTGAAAAAAGAAACCATAGACAAATAAGTGACATCAAAATTAAACATATGTAAACCAAATAGCATAGCATCCTGTAGTAGAAGTTACATGAGTTACAAGAGAAAATTGGCAATAAAACTATATTAGTAGGGGTCATTAACATTCCATCTCAGAATTACATAAATCAATCCCACCAAAAAGAAGAAAAAAATTAAGAAGAATAGAATTGTAGAAGTTAGACTTGACATACCTCTAGAGAAAACTTAACACAAATAGAAAGGAATATCTCAGCAGTACAATACACCTTCTCAAAAATAAATTCTATAAAAGGACATAAAAGCCTCATAAAAAATAAAGCTTTGGTAAAATTGATTTTCTAAAAAGGATGAATTTACAACCAATAAAGAGGAAATTAAGAAAGAATTTTATCTAATTACATGCCCATGAAAATGAGACTTTGAATGAAAAAATGAATATTTAAAAATATATAAATTGACCAAGTTAGCAGAAGAAATAGGATCCTTAAATAATTCTCAGAAAAAGAAATAGAACAATATCAGTGAATTCCCTATGGGCCTGATGGATTCATAAGTGAATTCAATTAAAGGTTAAAGAATAATTAATTTGAATACTATATAAATTATTTGGGAAAAATAGCTAAGGAAAAGAACTCCACCAAATTCCTTTTATGACATAAATATGGTGTTGATACCTAAACCTGGAAAAGTTAAAACAAACAAAAAAGAAAACTTTAGTACTAACTCCCTAATGAATATTGATTATATAAGTTTAAAGAATATACAAGAAAAGAGATTACAGCAATTTATCATGAGTATCATACACTATGACCTGGTGGATTTTATGCCAGGAATGTAGGGATCATTTAATAGCAGGGAAATTATCAGTATAATTGATTATATAAATAACAAAACCAACAGAAACCTTAGGATTATTTCAATAGGTAAAGAAAAAGATTTTGAGACAAGACAATACTGATTTCTATTAAAAACACTAGATAACATTAAAATGAAAAGAACATTCCTCCAAATGATAAATAGCAGCTATCTAAAATTATTAGCAAATATTATCTGTAATTGAGATAAGTTAAAAGCCTTCCAAATAACATTAGGAATGAAGCAATGATGCTCATTATCACTATTAGTATTCAATATTCTAAAAGATATGCTACCTATAGCAACAAGAGAAGAATAAATTGAAGAAGGAATGAAAATAGGCAATGATAAAATAAAGCCCCAATCCTATTTCCTGGTGATACCAACATTTTCTGTATACTCAATTATCTCTATGTCAGTAACTCTCAACTCTATACTTCCAGCTCTAATCTCTCTCCCTAATTGCAGACCCATATGATTACATCACCAACTTCCTAATAGACATATTCATTTATATTTCTAATTAATCTATCAAATTCATCATGTCCTAATTGCATTCCATCATCATGACCCCTATACCTAACTTCTCCAAACTTCATTACTTTTATTGAGGCTAATCATCCAGGTTTGTAACTTCAGAGTCATCCTAGACTATCCCTTCTGCCTCACCTGCTGTATATCTAATCATTTATCAAATCTTATTCATCCTACCTGCACAAAATGTGTAGAATTTATCTCATTTTCACCCCATGCTCTCCACCGTGATGCCCCACTGTCATCATTTCTCATCGAATAGAATGTAATCAATTATTCCTTTCTTTTACCCAGCTTTTAATCACTCTCCTTCTCCAATACATTTTCAAAACACCTAGAAATATAGCCTTCCTGTAGCAAATTTCTGAGCATATTATACCATGGTGCAGAAGTTTTCAATGGCTGCCTTTTGTCAGCAGGGCCAACTACAATGTCTTCAGCCTGGCTTTAAAGTCATTCACAATCTGGCCCCATTTCAAATATTCTATTTTTATTACACATTTTTTACTTCAAGATCTCTCTGTGTCAACAAAGCTCAATGTCTCCCTATTTTCCAGACTGTATATTTTATCTCCCACCTCCATGTATGTCCACAATCTCTTTCCCATGATTGGAATGTGTTCCTTACTTTCAGAATCCTTGCCTTCCTTCAACACTTATCTAAGATGCTACTTGCTCTGTGAAGTTTTCCCTGATTCACTCAGTATTTTCCTCCTCCTATTATCTTATATTTTGTCATCAGTGTATATGTTGTATTCCCCTAATAAAATATAAGGCTCTTGAGGGCAGAAGAAGTTTCATGTTTTAGGGGGTTTTTTGTATCCCTAGTATCTTATCTATAGCTGGAACAAAATAAATGTTTGTTAAATTGTCTAATTTAATTATCCTTTCTTATCACTGAATGTAGGCTGTTAATAGAATCAGCTCTGAGATGTCCAGAAGCCTTCCCCTATCCTTTAATAACTCCTAGTTTTCTGATTAGTAGGAAAAATGGGGTGTTATCTATGAAGATTGGATTTGGCTATCTCCTGATTAAAACAATGAAGGTACTTAGCTCTTCCTTGATAGTGAAGATAAAATTGTAATCCCCAATCCTGGTCAATTTTTAGATTTTAATCCCCAAAGTGTTAACTCAGTATTTAAAGTAGATCTACCCATTTTAACTACAAAAAGGTGTTAACTAACTACAAAAGGTATTAAATAACCACAAAAGGTATAACTAACTACAAAAGGTGTGAACACCCATTTCATTCATTGAATGGACAGTCCTGGAGAGGAGTGTCTGCTGTAATTGGTAGATGTAAAATTTAAAGGTGGTGACACAAGATAAAAAAGATCTTTAAATAGAGGGAACAGAGGCACACAAGGAGGAATGAATAGATCAAAGGATCAGTCACTTGGAGTTGGACTGGAGATCAGCGACTTGGAGCTAGAGAGAAGACAGACACTTGAGGAGAGACTGGAAGACAGACACTCAGATTTGGAGTGAAGACACTTGGCTGTGGAACTGGACCCCTGGAGGAGCTCATGCAGGAAATCTCAGACTGCTTTCCTTTTAGATGGTCACCTTGGTGACTGAAAGGCTGACTTAGTTTCCTTGCCTTTCTGGAGATGTGAACCTCCAAAAAAAGGCCCATTATCTTGAGACTCCTTTCCCCTGACTAGTGCCTTAGAATTTCTACCTGACTCTGCAGAAGCAAAGCTCTCTCTAACAAAGTTGAAGTAAAAATAGATCTGATTAAAAAATATAGGGAAGGTAAAATTACATCCTGATAAAAGGTAGTATAGACAATGAGGAAATATCAGTACTCAACATGTATGCACCAAATGATATAGCATCCAAATTTCTAAAGGAGAAGCTAGTGGAATTTAAGGAGGAAATAGATAGTAAAATTATACTAGTGGGAGACCTGAACATTCTTCTATAAGATCTAGATAAGTCAAAACAAAAAGTAAATAAGAAAGAGGTAAGATATGTGAATGAAATCTTATAAAAATCAGAATTAATAGATATGTGGAGAAAAATAAATAGGGACAAAAAAGGAATAAACCTTCTTTTCAGCAGCATATGACACATTCACAAAGATTGACCATGTATGAAGGCATAAAATCATGGCAAATAAGTGTAAAAGAGCAGAAATAATAAATGCAACCTTCTCAGATCATAATGTAATAAAAATAATAATTAGTAAGGATATATGGAGAGGCAAGTCAAAAATTAATAGGAAATTAAATATGATACTCCAAAATAAGTTAAGGAATCATAGAAATAATTAATGATTTCACTGAAGAGGACAATGAGAGACATTCTATCAAAATCTATGGGATGCAGCCAAAGCAGCACTCAGGGGGAAAATTTATATCCTTGAGTGTATATATTAACAAATCAGAGAGGGAAGAGGTCTATGAAATGGGCATATAAATTAAAAAACTAGAAAGAAAACAAATTTAAAATCTCCAGATAAAAACTAAATTAGAAATCCTAAAGGAGAAATTAATAAAATCAAAAGGGAAAGAACTAGTGAATTAATAAATAAGACTAGAAGCTAGTACTTTCAAAATAACAAATAAATTAGTCAAAGTACTAGTTAATCTAATAAAAAGGAAAGAAGAAAACCAAATTAACAGTATCAGAGAGGCCACTTGACTTCTTAGCTCTAAACTAATAAAACAATACTTATTTTCTAATATTCTTACAAAAGGAAGACTTCACCTCTAATGAAGAGGAAATTAAGACAATCATTAAAAATTATTTTGTCCGGGGGCAGCTGGGTAGCTCAGTGGATTGAGAGCCAGGCCTAGAGATGGGAGGTCCTAGGTTCAAATCTGGCCTCAGACACTTCCCAGATATGTGACCCTGGGCAAGTCACTTGACCCCCATTGTCTAGCCCTCACCACTCTTCTGCCTTGGAGCCAATACACAGTATTGACTCCAAGATGGAAGGTAAGGGTTTAAAAAAATGATTTTGCCCAATTACATGACAATAAATATGGCAATATGTATGAATATTTACAAAAATATAAATTGCCTATATTAACAGAAGAAGAAATAGAATACTTAAATAATTCCATATCAGAAAAAGAAATTGAACAAACCATCAAAGAACTCTCTAAAAAAATCCCCATGACCAAATGGATTCACAAGTAAATTCTATCAAACATTCAGAGAACAACTAATCCAAATATTATACAAACTATTTGACAACATAAGCAAAGAAGCTCTGACAAATTCCTTTTATAACACAAATATGGTACTGATTCTAAAACCAGGTAGGTCAAAAACAGAGAAAGAAAACTACAGACCAATCTCTTTTATGATCATAGATGCAAAAATCTTAAATAGAATACTAGCAAAAAGACTCCAACAAGTGACAAAAATCACATGATTATCTCAATCGATGCAGAAAAAAACATTTGATAAAATACAACACGCATTCCTATTGAAAACAATAGACAGTATAGGAATAGAAGGGCCTTTCCTAAAAATAATAAACAGTACATATTTAAAAACATCAGCAGCCTTCATCTGTACTGGGGATAAATTGGAATCCTTCCCAATAAGATCAGGAGTAAAATAAGAATGCCCATTATCATTTCTATTATTTAACATAGTACTAGAAACACTAGCAGTAGCAATTAGAGAAGAAAAAAATTCAAGGTATTAAAATAGGCAATGAGGAGGCAAAGCTATCAATCTTTCAGATGATACTGTGGTCTACTTAAAGAATCCTAGAGAATCATTAAAAAGGTAGTAGAAATAATCAACAACTTTAGCAAAGTTGCAGAATACAAAATAAACCCACATAAATCATCAGCACTTTTCCAACACATTGCAGCAACAAGAACTAGAAAGAGAAATTCCATTTAAAATCACCCTAGACAATATAAAATACTTAGGAATCTATCTGCCAAGACAAACACAGGAACTATATGACCACAACTATAAAACACCTTCCACACAATTAAAACTAGCTCTAAACGATTGGAAAAACATCAATTGCTCATGGGTAGGACAAGCTAATATAATAAGAATTACAATTCTACCCAAACTAATTTACTTGTTTAGTGCCATTCCCATCGAACTACCAAAAAACTTTTTTACTTAACTAGAAAAAAACATAACAAAGTTCATTTGGAAGAACAAAATATCAAGGATATCCAGGGAAATCATGAAAAAAATGCGAAGGAAGGTGTCGTCACAGTACCAAATCTCAAACTATACTATAAAGCAGTGGTCATCAAAACAATATGGTAGTGGCTAAGAGACAGAAAGGAGGATCAGTGGAATAGACTTGGGGTAAGTGACCTCAGCAAGACAGTCTATGACAAGCCCAAAGATCCCAGCTTTTGGGACAAAAATCCACTATTTGATAAAAACTGCTGGGAAAATTGGAAGACAGCGTGGGAGAGATTAGATTTGGATCAACACCTCACACCCTACACTAAGATAAACTCAGAATGGGTGAATGACTTGAACATAAAGAAGGAAACTATAAGTAAATTTTGTGAACACCGAATAATATACATGTCAGACCTTTGGGAAGGGAAAAATTGTAAGACCAAGCAAGAGTTAGAAAAAAAATCTCGAAATGTAAAATAAATAATTTTGTTTACATTAAATTAAAAAGGTTTTGTACAAACAAAGCCAATGCAACCAAAATTAGAAGGGAAACAACAAATTGGGGGGAAAATCTTCATAACAAAAACCTCTGACAAAGATCTAATTACTCAAATTTTTAAAGAGCTAAATCAATTGTACAAAAAAATCAAGCCATTCCTCAGTTGACAAATGGGCAAGGGACATGAATAGGCAATTTTCAGGTAAAGAAATCAAAAGTATTAATAAGCACATGAAAAAGTGTTCTAAATCTCTTATAATCAGAGAGATGCAAATCAAAACAACTCTGGGGTACCACTTCACCCCTAGCAGACTGGCCAACATGACAGCAAAGGAAAATAATTAATGTTGGTGGGGATGTGGCAAAGTTGGGGCATTAATGCATTACTGGTGAAGTTGTGAATTGATCCAACCATTATAGATGGCAATTTGGAACAATGTCCAAAAGGTGCTAAAAGGCTGTCAGTCCTTTGATCCAGCCATGGTATTGCTGGGTTTGTACCCCAAAGAGATAATAAGGAAAAAGACTTGTACAAGAATGTTCATAGCTGTGTTCTTTGGGGAGGCAAAAAATTGGAAAATGAGGGGATGCTCTTCAATTGGGCAATGGCTGAACAAATTGTGGTATATGTTGGTGATGGAATACTATTGTGCTCAGAGGAAAAATGAACTGGAGTTATTCCATATGAAATGGAATGACCTCCAGGAATTGATGCAGAGTGAAAGGAGCAGAGCCAGGAGAACATTGTACACAGAGACTGATACACTGTGCTACAATTAAATATAATAGACTTCTCCATTAATGGCAATACAGTGATCCTGAACAACTCAGAGAGAGTTATGAGAAAGAGCACTATCTACTTCAGAGGAAAAACTGTAGGAGCAGAGGCATAGAAGAAAAACATCTGCTTGATTACATGGGTTGAGGGGGATATGATTGGGGATGTAGACTCTAAATGAACATTCTAGTGCAAACATCAACAACATGAAAATGGGTTTTGACCAAGGACACATGTAAAACCCAGTGGAATTGCACGTTGGTTATGGCAAGGGGTGGGGGAGAGGAAGGAATGAATATATTCTTGTAACTAAGGAATGATGTTCTAAGTTGACTAATTAAATAAAATCTTCCAAAAACTTAGAAGGGAAGCAACAAATTGTGAAAAAAAATCTTTCTAACAAAATACTCTGACAAAGGTCTAATTACTTAAATATATAAGGAGCTAAATCAATTGTACAAAAAAGCAAGCCATTCCCCAATTGATAAATGGGCAAGGGACATAAATAGGCAGTTTTCAGCCAAAGAAATCAAAATGATTAATAAGCACATGAAAAAGTGCTCTAAATCTCTGATATCAGAGAGATGCAAATCAAAACAACTCTGAGATACCACCTACCAGATAGGCTAACATGACAGCAAAGAAAAATAATAAATGTTGGAGGGGGACAAATTGCGGTACCTGTTGGTTATGGAATACTATTGTGCTAAAAGGAATAATGAACTGGAGAAATTCCATGTGAATGGGAATAAATTCCAGGAATTGACGTAGAGTTAAAGGAGCAGAACCAGGAGAACCTTATACACAGAGACTGATACACTATGGTACAAGCAAATGTAATGGACTTCACTACTAGCAGCAATGTAATGATCCAAGACATTTCTGAGGGACTTATGAAAAAGAATACTATTCATATCCAGAGAAAGAATGTGGGAGTAGAACCACAGAAGAAAAACAACTGCTTGATCACATAGGTTGATGGGGATATCATTGGGGATGTAGACTCTAAATGATCACCCTAGTGCAAATATCAATAATATGGATTGGGTCTTGATCAGTGACACATTTAAAACCCATTGGAATTGCTCATTGGCTATGGAAGGGGGTGGAAGGAAGGGAGAGAAAGAAAATTAATCATGTAACCATGGAAAATTTTTCTTAATTAATCAATTAAATAAAATTTTAAAAAGACAAGATGAGTAGTACTATTTTATCCTGAGGCAATAGGGAGGTCAGAAAACTTTTGAGCAGTAGAAGTGACATCATCAAAACTATCCTTTGGCATCCTCCTGTGTGGAGGATGAAACAGGGGCAGAGAGAGGACCTTCTTACAGAGCCATATTACTTTTTATCAAAGTTATCTTGCAAAGCACAGATATAAACACATCTCTTTCAAGCTTAAAAGCTTTTGATCACTTCTGATCCTTACTGTAGAATGTTCAACTGCTTCAACTGAGCTTACCATAGCCTGGTTATAGCCCATTTTTCCTTGTATTCATATCACTCCCTCCATAACCTCTAGATTCCAGCCAAATTGTATAATTGTGATCTAGAATAAAAAAATCTTGACTGTGAAAAAAAAAGAAAGAAAAGGAAGAAGGGTAAGAGTAGCACCTATGGGTGGAATATGTAGTCGAAACTGGGGCTCACATACTGAATGAGATTATAGAGAACTGTTTCCCAAAATGTACATTTGAAGCATGAGACAAAAGTCAGAGGTAAAGAGCTGAGCCAGTGTAAGAGGGTATGGATGTTTTAGAAGTCATAGGATCATAGACATAGAGTTGTGATTTAGAAGTCATCTAATCTAACTCATTTCATATATGGAGAAATTCATGACCAACGAAAGTAATTATCTTGGCTAAGATCACACAGGGAATTAAGTGGCATAGTCAAAATTTGAATGCTAGTCCTCTGACTCCAAGTGCAGCATCCTTTTCACTGTGCCATGTTGTTGTGATATATCTAGACATATTGGCAACCAAACATAATGGGGTTGGAGTGATGAGATGAGTTTTGAATCGCTTCTCTGAAATTTATTAATCAAGTGACTTTGGACAATTGCTTTCTTAGTTCTCATTCATTCTTTTGTTAGCCCTTGCTCCCTCCAGTGGTCATGGCCAAATTTTGAGAAGAGTCTTATAGTACTCTCAATAACCTCTGTTACTTAGCAAACACCATAGGGCATAGAATAATTTGGACACGGATGGCATCAATCTTTGGCATCATCTTTTTGGCCCTTTGGTTCCTGCTCCATTGAGGAAGTAGTTGATAAATACTCTAAGGCAAAGTAAACTTTTGGAATTCTGCTGGAAATGTCATATAATATTAGACAAACTTTAAAACATTCACTTCTAAGTGGATAAATGGTCATTAGTCAGTCAGCCATTGGGAAATGTCATATGCCATTTGCTTTGCTTACTGACATTTGCCTTGCTGGGAAGTCCTTACTCTTCTCCAATTTCTCCTCGTGTGGCACTTACCTTTTATCTCCTCTCTTTGCCCTTTGTCATTTTCTTCCTTCCTTTCTTTCCTATCCTCTTTTTTCCTTTGCCTCATTTACCATATGATCAGTTCTACTTCTATCCTATCAAAATCAGGATGATGGACTTAAAGTTCAACTTTAGATAAGTAGGGGTTTTGATCCATCAGGGAGAATTATCTTGGTTTTCTATGGTAGTATCAATATGACAAATAGACTTCTAGGGGTTTCTGAGGAACTGTGGGAGGAACATTGACTCTTTTCTCTTTTTTTAGAGCCGCAGCAGAAAAAAACACTAACTGCTATTGCAGAATTTATCCCTGTCATCTTAGGGAAAGGCATTCCAGGAAATGCCAGATCAATGGTATATATCATGTACTTTACTATCATTAACTCAAAAAAATTCAAGAACCAATTAGAATATCCAGAAGAGAATCACCATCCGTCCCTGTAATCCTCCAAAATATATTTTTAGCATCAAGTTGATGGTATTAGCCTGGTTCTGTGTGTGTCTGACTTTTTACTATTTTTCCATGATTATCTAGTGTGGGTTTTTTAATTAATAATCAATAACTAAATATTATATTTTATAAAGTTTTATTAATAATAACTAAAACAAAAGAACTGCCTGACTTCTGCCCAGTAGCAGGTCTAAGAGAGGAAGAGGGAGGAGTTACAGCCACTTAAATACAATCACACAAAACACAGGGACACAGGAAAAGGGAATTTGGGGAAATACTAAGGGACTTCTGGGGGATGAAGTCCAAGGGCTCAAAATCTCCATTTATACACTATGAAGTTGTATCAATTATGGGAGAAAATGGTAGCTGTATGGTAAATTACACTCCAGATTTGTTCCCATTTCATGTAAGGTGTTAGAGTCTACAAATAAAGGATATTGCCTCCATCATACACACACACACACACACACAGCTGCCCCTAAGTTCTCCCAGCCTACAAATAACAAATCCTCCTAGGTTAATACAAAGCCGTTTTATTATTGTACCTCACCCCTATTTTCCTTCATGAAGTACAATATGTGTACAGGGGTGGAGGGAGTAAGTAGTGGGTACCATAGAATGCAGGTGGTAACCAAACATATCTCCTTAAGCAAAGGAATGCTGACCATATTAGATATGGGGACTTCTGAGACAGTTCCAGCATATACCTTGCTGGCCTTTGCTTTCCTCCAGTCACTAAGCCCATGATCATCTCCCTAAGGACTATGCTCCAAGTACCCAAACATCTGTCCATATTCTTTTGCAGAGGGCCTCTACTGGTGTACCTATTCTTTTAATCAATAAAAAATGTTTATTAAGAACATGGAAGGTAGAACAATGGGTCCTGGGGAGAGTTACAAAGACAAAAGAGACATGGTCCCACCCTCAGGAAGCTCACAATGTAGTCAAGTTAATGTATGCTTCTATAGTCATGGGATCTAGACTTTGGAAAGATCTTGGAGATCATAGATTGTAGAAGAAGAACTAGGACTGAGATAAATGACTTTGCCAAGGTTTTATAAGCAATTTTAAATAACAGAGCCAAGACTTGGGTGTAGTTCCTAGTGTTTACAGCCCATAGTGTTCATTCCACCATATATGCTATCCTCTAGAACAATCATGAATGAATGAATTTTTAAATTAAAAAAAAATATTAAGCATTTACTATGGACCAGGCACTAGGTATACTAATATTGAAAAAAGATGAAACTTTAAAAGCTGTAACATTCCAATTGGAAAAGATAACGCATACAGCATTTTAACCAAAGAAAGAATTGTTCTGGACAAGGAAGAGTGTGAAAAAATGTGGAAAATGTTGTCAGGTTGGAAGAAAGATTACTTTAAGATGAAATACCAAGGAAGTTTCATGGAGTTAACATTTGAGTTGGTCTTAAAGAATGAGAAAGAAGAAGACAAATCCTTTGGGGAAAGGCATGCTAGGCAGAGAGAACTGTACTCTATTTGGCTAAACCCTGAGTAGTAGAAAGTAGAAGTAGAAAACTATGAGATTTCCAGACAGCTATATTGAGACCAAACTGTTAAGAGCCTTGAATGTTGGGCTAGTAAATTGAACCTTTTTCTGTAGATGTTGGGGAGTCACTTGCAGGTGTCCGGACAGAGTAGCAACACAATTAAAACAATAATTTGGAAGATCATCTACCAGAAGTTTATAAATGGTTAGAGGGCAAAAGAATGATTAAGAGGATATAGCAAGTTAATAATTAATAAGAATGAGAGACCCTGATGATTAGGTCTAGACAACAGATCCTCCTTTCTAAACTATCAGGCTTATAAGCCAATGGAAAATTAAAGTAGCAAACTCACTTTATGGCATAGTAGGAAAGAGCATGGGATCCAGAGCACTAATTCCACTCATTATCTTGAGTGACCTTGGACCTCAATTTCTTTATTTGCTCAATGAAGTAGTTGGGTTAGATGTTCTTGAAGGTCACCAAGAACCCCCTGAGTAAAAACTACCTATGAAATCCCCTTTATAGCTTTGCTTTTCTTAAAGGGCCTAGATGAGGCTAAAAATAGAAATGGGAAAAGGGGGAAAGCCCTTCTACCAGTAAGTAGATCTATATTTTGTGACTTATCTTTTAATTTTCCACTATTTTCTTCTTTCAAATGGTTCTTGAAAACCGAAGCAACAAAGGGTGTAAGGGTGATTTAACAGTTACCCTTGTCCTTGACTTTAACATAATAAGATCATAACTTTTTTCCCAAGGTAAATCAAGCTATTGATTCTCCTTATAGACTGCATTGTTTAAACATGAGGTAGTGAGACAATTCTCCTGGCCAGTCATATTCCCCCGATTTCCATAAACTATAAATAGAATCCTTCTCTGGTCTTGTTTTGCCTTCTTTCTTCTCTCTAGGAATTCTGTGATCCAAGCTTCAGCCATGGGAACCCTTTGTCTTCTCTTTGTCTTTATTCTTCCTCTTCCAAACAGTCCCAGGTAAGGAGTCAGGTGAATTAGAAAAGAAAGTGATTTTTAAGTTATTAGGTCTATAGCCTGGTTTCTACCTCACAGAGCTTGGAATCAAGGCTAGTGTTAGGAGCAAATAGTATATGAACCTTCCTTAATAAGCTCCCTTTTCAGAAATTATCTCTTATCCCCTCCTACTCCTTAATGGTGCTCTTATTTCTTTCTCAGACACCTGAGTTTTATCTTTTTAGGGCCTCATTCTCTCAGCTAGCATGTATTTTTCCCTAAAGTAATACTGTGAAATTGGTAGAATAAGTATTGTCCTCATTTTATAGGTAAAGAAAACAAAGAGAGGGACAAAGAATTGCTAATCACAAGGCTAGTAAGGGAACAGGATCAGGATTCAAATCAAGGCTCTGGAGAAACTCATTGCTTCTCATTTCATCATGTTATTACCCTCTTACAGGAGAACTGATGGAAGCTTAAGGTTGTCTCTCTTTACATGTAATTATGCTTCATAAGAGACTGGAAAATTGTTAAAAATGAAATTTTAGTGGCAGATTCCACCATTTTCTTGCTGGATTTTTGGAATCCAAACATTCAATCACATTTTTCTTCACTGATGTTCATAATGAAGGGAGCCTCTGTGGTGTAATATATACACATATAAGTCAGTAATTAACAAAGATTCTTTCTTGAGACACAGTAGGAAACTAAAGCCCAATGAGTTTATAAAGCCAGTTAACCAGCATTTATTAAATACCTACTACAGAATATGCTAGACTCTATACTAAGCA